>NW_022436948.1:25402294-25525127 GCF_009761245.1 Sapajus apella | reverse complement strand
GGGGGGGGGGGGGGGGGGGGGGAGGGTGGGGAGGGATAACATGGGAAGAAATGCCAGATATAGTATGCACCTAAAATAAAATAAAAAAAAATAAATAAAAATAATAAATTAATTCAATAGGCGAATAAGCAAAAATCAGATATAGAGTGATAAGGCAACCCCAAAACCTTTAAGTACCTATGAAATTTCAACTAAAAGAAAATTGGCTGGAAATAGAGTATTGTTTTTTGTATCATATAAACAATGACTAGATGACTGAGATTGTAAAAGGCTTCATCGTAAGATCTGTACTTTCAAAAACCATGAACAATGAGTAAAATCAACCTCAACAAGAGCAACACTTTTGTGACTTATATACTAGCTTTAAGACTTATATACTAACTTTAAAAATTAGAAGTAGCTATAGAAATCTGAATAAATTGAATTATAATAATTAACTTGACAGTATATTCTCAATAAACAGAAAAAAACATAAGTATAATCTAGGCTAGATGTCAGAAAAACAAGTAGCAAAATATTTTTTAAAAAACTATGTATTTTTCTCTACCAATATTCCTAAATTAATGTCTAAATGAATGCAAATGGTTATATTCCTTGGTGAGGTATTTTTGCTTACCACTGAAATGTAGTCATTTCTACAATAAAACCAAACTTTATTATTCAAAGACACAAATGTAAATGAATGTAGGCACTTACAGAAAATAGTCATTTGTATTGATGGAGCTATTTACTGGATGTTATTATTTCTAATGCCGTAATATTTTCCATTTTCTTTCCTCTTATATTCTCATTATCAAGTTTTCCTTTGGCAACTATCTCTCCAGATATTAACAGTGAATAAAATTTTCCTACCCAAAAATTTCTCTCAATTTTTGGGTAGAAACAAACAAAATATAAACTGTATATACATGCAGGGGTAGTTTGCTCTTAAATTCCCTAGGTGTTCTTTCTTGGAGTACACTGTAATTGCCCAATTTAACTCTGATAGCATTTTGGAGAATAAAAGATACATAGGGCAGGTATTCTTACGGTAGAATTTTCTGAGTGCAAATTTGTTTAATGGCAAATATTTAATCAGTAATTCATATGGAAGCTACAATTTTCCATGGCACTCAGACACACATCTGTGCATCTATTTGTCCACATTCTCCTTTTGGTGAGGATTTGACTAAGAATAACATTTCTGGTTCCTTTGGAGCACTCAGTAGAGAGACATTGTTTGTTTGTTTACTTACCTTCCTTTTGGGCAGTTGGATCAATAAGCACATGATCGATTTCTCCCAAGATTGTAGACTCTTGGGTGGAAATAAAACTATATAGAAAGAAAACATTCAAATAAGAAGCAAGGAAAAGATCCCCTAAGGGGACAGGGGAGGGGAAAGCAAATTTTCTGTCTAGAAAACTAAGCACGTTTGACAAAAAACATAGTAGAGAGAAGAGTGATGTTCTGAGAAAAGATCTCTGTTGCTCATAGTCTACTGAAAAATGTGTGACGAATATCTGTACAGCAATTCTCATGGAGGTCAAATTCCCTGTTTCTTCAAAATTCCGTTCATGTGTCTCCTATATCTTAGACACTTGGAGAAAGAGTAGTAAGTTCTTATATGGTTTTCCTCAGAAGGAACTTCACTTCAGGGCATGAGCTTTCATTCTTCTAAAAGCCATCAGTGATTCAGCCATCATCGAAAGGCCCTCAATCATGTGCCTCATTGGGCTTCTTTATATCCCTCTTTTAAGGAGAATTTGTAATGTCTTCTTAACCGTGACACTGGCAATGGAAGGAACATAAAAGGAACATAAAGTTTGGAAGAGGAGAAGCAAGAATACCACTCATTGGAATACCTTTTCCTGTCTCCACAAATGATTTCTGTTTTTGCCTTCACAGGTTCTTTTTTTTAAAAAAATTATAATTTAGGGATTCTCATTTCATTCACCTTCTAGCCTGTCAGATATATTCCTATCTGCTTCCATGTCTATAAGCTGCAATCTGGCTATGCTGCCAGGGTTATTATCAGTTATATTGTAAATAAATACATTTGTTGTTATGATTTACTATGGCAGCTTACTGCACCTAAACATTCCGTATGCAATTGTGCAAGTGCACACACACATACACACCATACACACACACATAACCCTGTGTTATCTCCCACCCACCCTTTATGATTTTCTGTCATGTACTATACTCTTCTTCCTCCTTCAAGATTTCCTTAAGAAGTGAATTAATTCTGGAAGCCTGAATGATATGTCACCATAATTTTCTCTTAATTGAATAGTATCAGCCATAGCCAACTACATGATGCCTTCTTCTGTAAGACAATAAATTCAGTTAGGAAATCCTAGCATATATGTAAATGAGGGGACAATTCAAGGGACGCCGATTGTTCCACCTTCTGGAAGCTCAGTCAGTGAGTGCACAAGCTTCCTCTTTTAGAGTCTTATTAGTTAAAATTCTATTGCCCTTTCTTTACATTATTTTGAAAAATATCTGCAAATGGATTACAACAATCCCCAAAATACGAATCCAGAAACATATTTTCATTCACTAATTTGCTTCAGTCTCAGCAGAATTTATCTAATTGTGCTCAGAATCTGGCCTTCTTGGCCTAACTTACTTGTGGCTCTGTTTTGCAGTGAGAGCCCAGTGTGTGACCCAGTGAACAGAGGGCACCTGCCATTAACACTCATGGCAGTGGATGACTAATGAATATTGCCAGAGAAAAAGTCATCTTTAATCATGGATCTCAAAATATGTTTTCACATTTCCAGTAGCTTCTGTTAAAATTCTTCATTGTCAATTGCAGATTGGGAACAAGGGAACACCAAGTCTCAGAAGAGGTACACTATGTGGAACTGCAATTAGGAACAAGCACAGTGGACAAAACGAAGAGTCATGACCACCTGCAGAGAGCATGTCAGGGAGAAGCTGCCACTGAAAAAGTCATGAAGCAAACGCTTAGCTGACATTGCAGTACCAGCAAATGTACACAGATTTTTTCCCCCGTAACTATCCATCCTTTATTGTAACTATCAAATTAGCAAGTATGTTAGAGAGTGTGCCATGCTCCTGGGAAGGGGCAATCATTTCTTCTGCTCTCACTCATATTCCTGGTTGACAGTTCCCTAGGGGGACAGTGGAAGTAAATTTAGACCTGCCCTGATGGAGGCAAGTCAGCTCATTAGCAGCTGCCATCACAGCACTTTCCCTTCAGCTCACAGATGGAGACAAGGGCTCTTTGAAGGCGATTCTGAGGCAGCTTCGCATGGAACAGCATAAGTGGGGATCCTGTAAAGTGTCGTTTCCCTGGAAACCAAGTGCAACAAATACCCTGTTTTCATCAGTTCAGGATGCATGTAGTTCACATATAAATGCAGGGTTTGTGGGGAAATTTGCATAGTAGATGCCTGTGTTATGATACATGTAAGCAAAAGGTGTTAAGGACTGTCAGTCAGCTCCTTTATGGAGTCATAGCCCCCTTTGAGTCATAAGCAGCATGTTAAAAGATGTGATATGAATCATTCCAATGGGATGTATGTGTGATGCAGAGTTTCTGTATAAAATGCAGTATTCCCTTATGCAATTTAGAAAAAAGTATCAATTTTAATTGAATTAGATCTGTTTTAACATAAAGGCCTATCTTGTTAATTTCAATCCCCAGATTCTTACTTGTGGGAGCAACAGTAATGGAATTTTATCTTATTAACAGCCTAAGTAACAATACCATCCCAGTTTCATCTATACTTATTTGATTCAAAAACACAAGTGATATTTCCAATCAAATTAAGATATCAGGACAATTTTTTTAAAAGAGGACTGGCATGGTTGCTTATGCGTGTAACCCCAGCACTTTGGGAGACCAAAGTGGGAAGGTTTCTTGAGCTCAAGAGTTCGAGACCATCCTAGGCAACTAAGTGAGACTTTGTCTCTACTAAAAATAAAACTTAAAAAATTAGCCATCATGGTGGCACGTGCCTGCAGTCTTAGCTACTTGGAAGGCTGAGGCCAAGGGATCGCTCGGGCTGAAGCGTTTGAGGCTGCAGTCAGCCACAATTGCACCACTGCACTTCAGCCTAGGCAGCAGAGTGAGACCATCTCTCAAAAAAAAAAAAAAAAAAAAAAAAAAAAAACCCAACCAAACAACAACAATAAGAAACCAAATGATATTAGGACAAATTCCTCAGAAAGAAATTCAAATGCAAAGGGTGAATATTCAAGTAGAAAATGTCATAAAAATAAGTTACCTAAATGTAATATAGATTAGTGACATTTTTTTACAACAGCAACTTAAACACCTATTTGAGAAATTCTCCATTCATACAATGCCTCCACTGTATGAACACTGAGACAGAAAGTAACCTACCATTACCACTTAGCTCTTAATTGCTTACCACAACCTTAATAATAATTCAATGTTGCTAAGTTTGTATTTTGGTATTCATGGAAAATATCAGTGACATCACAGACAAATAGCCTTCACACTGTTTGTGCAGTTAGTACTGATTTTTTCCGTATTTCCTACCTGAACCTTCACCCATTTAGAGTGGTATAGTCTTTATTAAAATTGTATTAAAATTCTCAGTTTCAGGGTAGATATCATACTGAACTTAAGCATAGAGAAATTGGAGGTATCAAGAACCTCAGTCACTTAATCTGTGTTCACGTGATGAGTTATTAATAAAGCCAGGTCTTTAAATTTTCCTTCTTACCATTTAATCACCAGTTTTTTATAGAGTGAAATTCAACTTTACCTAATTAGTCTGTACAATCGTAATGGTTGATGAGTTAATGCAGACACGTGTACTTACTTAACTGCAATTTGATATGCTCAGGTTTGAAACTGGTTTTGTGCAGTCTAGACTGTCAGGAGAATGAAACTCTTTTTATCTCTGGTGTATTAAATGTCCCCTTGACTCTGGTGTTGCTGGATCATGGCAGAATCTAGTCTATGGATTCACCATGCAAGTAAGCTCAAGTTTTTGTTTCTCAGCCATTAGTCATATAGCTTTAAACATATTACAAAAAAATGCTGAAGTTTAGTGTTTTTTACTTCACTGTGTATTACTAATGGGATTTTACCAAAGAGCATGACCTCTAATCATATTAATATTTAATCAAGCAATAAACATGCCTTGCTGCGAAGCTCAAAGCCAACAGAATTCTCTCTGGTGATGATTTTTCTATTAAACTAACAAGGATTTCTTTTGCTTTATCTCACTATTATAAAATTGGGATAAACGTCTGAGTGTTCAATTTTCAGTTAAGTACCTTAAAGGGCTTCTTTTTAACTCTCCTGTCTAAATAAGCGAAGTATCCCACATTGAACTTTAGTATGTTTCCTCAAAGCTTTGTTTCTTTGGAAATGACTTCAAAAAATAAGATCTATTATATAAAGCGTTTTGAAATAAAAAGAAGAAGAAAAGATGGTCATTGTAAAATGTTAAGTGCTAATATTATAAAATGTCGAGAAAAAAATTTAAATGAGTATTTTAAAAAGGAAGCAATGATGATTTATGTAATACTAGGAAAAGTGGCCCAAAGTAAAAGCAATGTGCTTAGATTTTGCTTAGATATTTATTCTGTAGAAGAAAATATGACAGGGAACATGTGACATAGTCACCACACTGTTCCCTCCTCTGGAACACACAAAAATAAATAAGAAATTTACCAGCTCACTCCCTAACCACCTGCAGCCATGATGGGGTGGGTATATCTGACTGAGTTTTAGTCAATAGCTGGTGGGAAGAGGTGATGTTAAGCAATCTCCAGTTTTACCAGTTTTAATTCTTACAGATTATCCTGTAATATCCTCCAGACTTCTCTTCCCCATCTACAGTATCCTTGAAAGACATCTGTTTCAGATAGGGTAGCTGAAAAACAGAAAAAGTCTCGGCCCCCATAGCTCAGAAATGTGCTGTCTTATACAACAAATACTTACGGGACACAGTTAACCTCCTCAAATTTCTTAAAATCAATTTATAGACTGATGCCAGCAGCCATTGGGAAATCAGTTAAAACACACAATTCTTAAGTTATCTTTTGGAAGATGCTTCTAATGGCATACATACTGGCATACATAATGGCAGAGTTCAGTTTTGTTTTCCATTGATCAGCCTTCTTACTATTTTTGACTTGGTCCTTTTTATAGTGAGGAAACTGAATTTATGGATAACTATGCTTCAAAATCAAGTAGACCGTGTGTGGGTGTGGGGGGTGTTTTAGCCAATGGGAGTAGAGTAGAACAAGTGTTCCTTTTCTTCCAGGCCCCAGTGTGTCATCTGTGGCTTCAGTCATAAAAAAGTAGACTTCATCAAGGACTCAGGGAGCAACGCTGGGCATCAGAATCCTCCACATTGCTGGTCCTCAGGTGTGTCCAGGCTCAACCATTGATAGCAGAGCTCTCCTGGCCTGCCTTGTGTTTTACATGGCATGTCAGCCCATGTAAAATAAGGTTTTAATTGTTCAGCATCCATTCTTAACATGATAATATACTCTCTGTGATTATTTTGAGAAAGCCATTTTGATCAAAATATTGTGTTCTCTTTGTTTCGATTTCCCTGATATATCTCTCAGCTCACTCTCTCCAGGACTGACTCTAAAGAACAGACAGGGCAATAACTATTTGTTATAGAGAAATTTTTCTCTGTTGTGGATGTTATTTATTTATTTGACTTATTCTAGTAATGATTTCTTGTCTACTTCAATGTATCAGTTTCAAAATAAGTGAATATGGACATAGTGGAATCTTTGCTATCCCTTGGTTAAATTCTATCCTTGGTTAAAGTGATATCCCTTGAAAGAGTAAGGAGGAGGTCCCTTTGTTTCATGAGTAATGTAAGCAAGGTGCTCAGAATGAATCATCTAGAAAAGTATAAATATTGCTGTAGATTCCTTAAGTACTAGTTTCAAACAAATACCACGAAGTAACAAGAGTAATTGCCAACATGTGTGCCCTTAATTCAATTTTCTACAGGAAGAATGGCAAAAAAAAACCAAACTATTAAAAATCCATTATCTGTCGTTTAAGAACCAAATAGCATTTTTTCAGAAACTCCTTATCAAGCAATTGAATGCAGCAGGATGATGTACAGGGGGAGTGAGGGTTAGGCTGGTATTGACATTTTGCTTCCTAACTTAAATGATTCACTAAATTCACCAAATTAGATCAAGGAATTTAATTTCTTTTCAAGCCTTTATGAATTTTCTCTAATACAGAAATGATCCAAGACAGAACACTCAGGAAAATTAAACACAGACAACAATTTAGAGAAAAAAGTCTGCGTAGTACCCTGTGGAGGGCACTCACGGACCATCAGTCAGACAACTGAGAATTTCCTGCTCAAATCTCTCAGTACCTTTTTCAAGGCAAACTCAGATTTGTTCTCTATATATCTACAATATATTCAGGAAGCAAGGCTTGAATGGCAGAGCTAAGACTAAACTGAAGGCAACTACTCTTTATTAAGGTCTTGTAAGCATTTTTATATACTTAGAATCTAGTCGTGGTGTTAGTTATTCGTATATATAAATTTTTAAATCTACATCTGACATGAACAGAACTAAATCCATAAGGAGAAGATCGATATTAAACCTGCCACATTTTAACAGGGGTCATGTTGCACATGACAGAGATAAAAAAGGCTTAGGGCAATGCAGTGTCTTTCAGAACAGTGAGGGTCGGGCTGTCCCCCGAGTAATCAAGGTCAGGAAACTGCCAGGTCTTTCTCTCTAAGGCCAGGGCAGAAAGATTTTCTCTAGACCCTGAAAGGGGAGTGAGTGAGACTCACAGGTCAGCACAATCACTGCCAGCCCACACTCCGAACCCTTTTATGACGAAGCAGTAAAGATGCTGAGGGGCAGCTTTGGAGGAAATTTTAAAGTTAGCCTCAAAGGAATAATAAACGGACACTCAGTTTGCCTCTGAATGTTTTTTAAAGCTATTTAAATGAATGCACAATCTAAATAAAAATTAAAGTGCATTCTAGTAATAATACCTTTAAGACATTCAACAAATTGAGTGCCCTTTAGCTTCACCCCATTTCCAAACAAACTGTCCAAATTTAAATCCTTCCTCTAAGCAACCACCGCACGTAGGCATAATACGATTAAAGCGAAGAAATTCATTTTCTTCAGGAAAGAAAAGAAAAAGAAAAATAGGCAGACCAAGGCTCTTATCCTTTTAAGCTACTCTAAAGACAAACAAAAACACACCACTGAGATACAGCATTGAGGCACATACACATATACACATAGATGTACAAATTTAAGGAGAATTTCATCTGTAAGGATTAAGAGAGAGTTGGTGTTTCTGAGTGGAGAGAGTGTCACGGAGGAAGGAAAGTAGTAACTATGAAGCTATTTTTAACATAGGGAAAATCAGCGGCAATTTCATGATCACTCACTGAATTGACGAAACAAGGAAAGAGCAAATTGAAAACCATCTGAGGCCTAGATTGTTATTTACAAATGTTTGAAAACTTAAGAATCCAATATTTTTTTTCAGCAATACTCATAAGTACTCTTGTAACTTGCTGGGTGCTGTACCTTGTGAAAATATTAAGAAGAATATTCTTGAAACTTTTATTTCCACATTCTTCTAGTTCTAAAAATTAACCAAAAATTCTAATATTTTAAAAATTGCTAAGGAAAAGATTTTTAAGATATTTTTGTAAAACTATCAGTATCTAAAACTAACTTGTGACAAATGGAGTTGCTTACAGTGAAAGAAAAGGCCAGAATCTTGTAGATATTTTTATATCTGAGATTTTAATATACCAAATATATTATCTATCTATCTATCTATCTATCTATCTATCTATCTATCTAAAAATCATGTAAATCAGTGAAATAATAGACAGCCTCTATTGTTATTTAGTTCATAAAAATATTATGGTAATGCGAATTATTAAAGAATGAGTGGCAAAACCTCATCACTCTCACAAGTGACACTAAAGAGTTTGATAATTAGTACTTCAAGGTCAAGTGGTAAGTAATTGATCAAGCACTGCTTGTTATAATGTTTTTGATGAGCAGATTAAACTGAAGTGCACTAAATTTTCTTGGCTGTTTAAGTTTAGTTACCACAAAATAGGCAAAATAAGGTTTCATTATGCATTTTTTAAAATGATGTGAGACTGTAAAGTGGGATAATGTATTAAGCTTTTATGTTCCATCATTAGTGTGACAGTCAAAGTAAAGGCAAAAAGATGACACTAAAAGCCATTGTTCTCCTACGGGACACAGTGATGCACTCTAGTGTACATTAAAACATACCTGAAACACTTGTCATAGTTGTCAAACTCTACTTACTGGAGTGCTGAAATCTGAATCGAAGCAGCAAAATGGAATGAAAAACAAATGGCTATATCAGTTTATCATTGAAAAACAAATGACTATACTTGATTCTTGGCAGTTCCAAACATGAGCTCAATATAGAAGACTCTAAAGCACCAGAACCCTATAAATCATGACATATATGTCTGTGCCAGCCACTGATAAACTGTTCCTAACTCTCCCAATGAAAGTAACAGATAGACTTCCTAAAAGCACCGAGATGAAAAATCAGACAGGAAAGCCACTTCTTCTAATACTAAACCTTGCCAAGAGAGGAAGGTGCATCTAACACTGCTGTAATTTGCTGTTACCTCCAAGGGAAGGTACGTGCAAAGCTTACATTTGCAAACAATCCTAGGAATTTATCATTTCATATTTTCAAAAGTTTCTTGGAGAAAGATATTTTGCAGTACCCTTCATGAGCTTGAGTGTTTGTCTCTGGAACTTTTAAGTCCATTAAAAGATTTCACTTAGTGCTACTTGCACTTCAGTTGAGGCCATTTTTACTTAAAGCTTAATTAAATCCATTGTCCTCAAGGTCTAATATGCACCAATACTCTTTTCCCCAAGGTCCTCAAGTCATATAAGGCCGCCTTGAAATATTTCCAGTTAATGATACCTGCCACAAGAATATTTTCTCATGATAGAAAAATTCAAATTATTTAATAAATCATCTTAGGCACACTACCAAATCGGTTATAAAGTTGTCCTTGCCATTTGCTCTGTGACCTCCTAGCAAAATGGAAACCAGTAAAAATTATCTCTGTCTTGGATATTCAAAATTTAAACTTTTTAAAATCCTGGATTGCATTTCAATTTCATATAGTTGTTTGTAAGAGTGAAGTCAGCAAAATGTATCTGAAACCCCATTGAATAAACCAAATGCTCAGACAGATTCTCTAAACGTGAATATTAAACTATCTTTGTTAACCTTAAACTTATTGTGTGTGTGTGTGTGTGTGTGTGTGTGTGTTGTTGGTCTCTCACCAAAGCAAATTAATTTCACAAGAAAAATGTCGAGTTGCATTCAGTTTTGGAATAGTGTTGAAAAAGAATATCAACTTGTAGGAAAAGTTTTCCATTCTGAGTCACATGAAACTCATGGTCTTATATATTCTAAGATTCTTTAAAATATTAAATATTTTAAATTTAAATATTACCAATATTCTTTAAAATATTTAATATTTTAAATATTCTTTAAAATATTTATTTTAATATTATAATGCTTATAATATTTGATTTGGAATCAATATATATTTTCAGTTTATATTTTTACTGGTGTCTTCTTAACATTTCTCAGCTTTTAAAATATTAATATATAGATATGGCAGAAATAATTTACAATGTCATTTACTTTAAACAGAAAATATTTTTTCCCCTCTCTAAAAAAAGCTTCAAATCTGTGTCACCTGCCCCATCTGCAAAGGCCATTGCTAACTTACCATAGAACCGAGATACAATTTACACAATTATATATGTACACCCACCCACAACTGTAATTTTTCAAAACATTGAACTTGTCCTTTAGCCTGTCATTTGTATGTTACCTTTTTAATACTTCATACTTTGTAAATGCAAAGTAATGGCTTCCTGATGGATTGATATTTCTACAAAGGACAAAATTGGTGGCATTAGATTAAGTCTTTACTGTTACCAATATGTGCTTTTATTAGTATTTTATGTAAACATGTTTAAACAAGTGGAGTAATGCATACTTCAAAAATACATCTTTGAGTTGAGCTTTATTCTACAAAATCTGTAAGCCTTTTGTCATCAAGAAAAGGATCCTAGTATTTATTAGGTCTGTTTCTTATTGTCTGAATCATACCTCCCAACCTCAAAGTATTCTGTAAGAAAACACAGCTGTCACTGCCAAGGACTTCAGTGCTTCCACTTTTAGACTGGATAATGTCTGTCTGCCAAAGCAATACATCAGTCATTACACAAGATGACTCACACCATCCGCATCTTGGCAAGAATATACATATTGCTAACAATTGCATTTCTCTGGAAAGCTTTAAGCATTAATGCATCCTTATTTTAATTTAACCATAGGAATATTGTCAACTTTTCTCACTGCTTTACAATGAATCCTGGGCAGCTTTTTAAAAAACTACAACCAGAGGATAAATGTTATTCTTTAATAATGTTTTTATGATATTTTCCTCAGTATCTAAAATTATTGCCGAAGTGAAATTCTCATCATAGAGCACTTGTATTTGCATCTCCTTTGGTGTCTATTTGTGATTCAAAATACATAGATTCCATTATTAGATTACACATTTTAATTTTAAAAATATGAACAATAATAAAGCTTTCATGTAAATAATAAATCTGACACACAATGGTAGATATTATTTTAAAATTAATAATTTTACAATTTATAAAATATATAACCATATATATATACTGAGCATAATAGATATATTAAGTACCATGTTTTAAATGTTATATCATTCAAAAGATATATAATATTTAAATGATCCCTGCAGCAATTTAAAATAATTTTTAGTATAAAATGGGAATGAATGATTTCAGAATACAAATTATTCACCAAAGGACATTTAATAGGGTACAAAATTGACAAGATAGTCAATAATGAGCTCAAATTATTGAGTAAATGTTAATGCCTAGAACCAAATAATGACACTTATTTCTTCGGAATTACTGCCTAATATATTGAATAATATTTTAAAAGGTGAACTGTGTCCTGCTCTTTTGTATGCACACACACTCACACATGCACACATAGACAATCACATATGGCTTGAGAAAAGAAAAAAAAATTCAGAATGTATTGAGAGTTGATAGAGCAAAAATAGAGGATGCACATATATCATATCCATGCTATCTCAATACAAATAACAATGTAACAATTAATATTAAATGGAAAGTAAGGATTTTAAAAGTGAGTCAGTTCCCATTTTGCTAGGAGGTCACAGAGCATATTTGAAGTGGAGAATAATATAGAGGTTCCCCACCAAAAATAAAACTAGAACTACCATAGATCCAATCCCACTGTTGGGTATACATTTAGAAAAACAAACAACAACAACAAACAGTCTATCCCCCAGGCACGGTGGCTCAGGCCTGTAATCCCAGCACTTTTGGAGGCCAAGGTGGATGGATCACCTGAAGTTGGGGGTTCCATCCAGACCAGCCTGGCCAACATGGTGAAAACCCGTCTCTACTAAAAATACAAAAAAATTAGATGGGCATGGTTGTGGGCGCCTTTAATCCCAGCTACTTGGGAGGCTGAGGCGGGAGAACTGCTTGAACCTGGGAGGCACAGGTTGCAGTAAGCCGAGGTACTGCCATTGTACTTCAGCCTGGGCAACAAGAGCAAAATTTTGTCTCAAAAAACAAACAATAACAACAACAATAACAAAAATCCAGCATATTGAAGACATATATGCACTCTTATGCCATGTTTATTGTAACACTCTTCACAGTAGCCAAGATGCAGAATCAACATCAGTGTCTATCAACAAATTAACGGATAAAGAAAATGCGGTGTACATAGATGCATTTTATGCAATGAAATATTATTCCACCAAAAAAAGAATGAAATTCTATCGTTTGCCACAACATGAATGGAATTGGAGGATTTGACATTAGGTGAAATAAGTCAGGCACAGAGACACAAATATTGCAGATTCTTCCTCATATGTGAGAACTAAAACAACAACAACAAAAATCAATTCATGGAGCTAGATAGTGGAATAATGACTGACAGGGTTGGGAAGGAAATAGGGAGTGGGGTGATAAACCAGAGTTAGTTAATAGGTACAAAAATAGTCAGATAAGGTGATCACGATCTAGTTTTCAGTGATGTAATAAAGTGACTATAGTTAACAAAAATTTATTGTGTATTTTTAAATAACTAGAAGATTTAAACTGGAATGCTTCTAACATAAAAAAACCAGTAAACCCTTAAAGTGATGAATACCCCAGTTATCCTGATCTGATCATTACACATTGTAGGTCCTTAAAACATTACATGCCATTCATAAATCTATAAAATTATTATGTTACCATAGTTAAAAATAAAAAAAACATTAAAAATAAACTGCTGAACAACAAAAACAAAAAGAAGTAGCAACGTATACAACCACTAGAAGAAACAGAAAAGAAACTCCTAATAATTACCCCATAAGAATAGGCTTAATGGTTAGCAGATGGGGTCAACCACAGATACTGTTCATCATAAGCTATTTTGAACTTCTCAATTCCTTCATCCACAGGCATGCATAATTGTCTTTACATTTTAAATAAAACCAAAAAATCATTGCAAAACAAAAATAACATGATATTCATGTAATTATTCATGATGACTGACATATTGAGAAGTATTAATAAAAAAGAAATTAAACAAAATAATTAGCAAAGGAGATGGTATTAAAGATAAAGTAATGCATAATATTATAAGCTTGGGCTTTGGACTCAATTTTCCCTAGATCAAGTTATTATTTTCTGTTAGCTTTGAGAAATAAAAATTAAATCCTAAACCCTGTAGCCGAACAGTCTCTACCTTTGCCAAGGAAACCCCAGAGAAATCTTCAAAACTGAGTTGTTGGCCATGACAGGATGGGGGATGACCGACTTAGCTCCTTTTAGCCCCTCCCTCACTACCCATTATTGGCTTTCTTCCCCAATGGCGAAAAAGAAACCAGCGCTTTGGAGAGACTGGCTCCATTTCTGATATCAACCAAACATCTGATGCTGTCTCTTCCTTTTGTGGTTATAACCAACCGACCAACCAACCAACCTTTCTTCTTTGTAAGACACCACTGACCATGAAAGATGCATGGCGAGAGTGTTCGGGTTCTCTTCACCTTTTGACATCAGCGGGCCAAAAACCCCACCCTTGGATAATGCTACATTGCTGTTCTTTGAACTTGGCGGCAGTGGAGAGAGACATGAAACTCAACTGCGCATGCACATTTCTCCTTGCCTTAAATATTCATGACTCCTCCTATAGCTTATAGAGTATATATATTTGGTAACCCCATTCAGCATAAATTCTTGTCTTATTCTTTTCACACTTGAAGTGTCTGTTTTCAGATTCTGGATGGCCCTGTGCTTCCCAGCCTGTTTGCCACCCTTCAGGCTGCAAACCCAAACTTTCCTTTTTAAATTTATGAAACTCATCATTCTTTAGTTGACCCTGTGTAACATCGGGCAAGTTATTTTACCTACGTAGATTAGTGTTCTGATTTGTAAAATCGTAATAATAATATTCCATTCTCACGAAGCTCTCCATGACATGATGGCATAATACATACGCAGACCCTTAGCCTGGCGATAACAATGACATAAACAGTACTAAAGAAACTATGAACTAATAAGTTAAATATAGACTTAATAAGACTTGTAACCAGTACTTTAAAAAAGTATTATAACAGAAAAATATCTGTTTTCATTAAATAAGAACATGCAGAAATCCCAAGAATGAATCCTTATTAATGAGAGAGAAATTTTGTCAGCTGTAGATGTAATTTTAAAATGTGCGACAAAACTACCAAGTATTGTTCTTTAAATTAGAAAGATAGATAAAAATAACATATTTGAAATTTATATTGCAAAAATTAGCTGGAAAAGTGATAGAAACTTGATATAATTATAGCCATAAGAAAAAGATCTTTAAGACTTGGCTGGAAACAAGACACAAGAACAGATAGTTTGCCAGTCAGTTATCCCAAATTTCCAGAGAAGAGCTTATTCCTATGCTATTGAGCATGGAGAATGTTTTAAAAAGTTCATTTATGTTTATAAAAGACTAAAAAATATTTTGTATCTTCATTCATAGGTACGAAGAACAGTTTTCATATCTTTGATATTTTCCTTTCTTTCTTCTCTTCTTTTTCTAATTTTCACGTCTCTTCCTTCTTCAAGTCTTCCTTCTTCTGTTGATTCTTTTCATTTAAATATGTGTAGCAGATTTTTAGAGGATTTATAAAACTTAAAAAAATTAAACACTTTTTTTTAAACTTAGTGAACCTTCCATT
Source organism: Sapajus apella (assembly GCF_009761245.1). NCBI lineage: Eukaryota > Metazoa > Chordata > Mammalia > Primates > Cebidae > Sapajus > Sapajus apella. The sequence continues at coordinate 25,509,788 of NW_022436948.1, read as the reverse complement.
TCTTCTTTGGTGAGTGACCTGAACTTCTACTTTGATACCATGCATATATATATTTTTAACTTGATGTTAAGAAAAGTTTTGTCTTTCATTTTCTGTAGCTACACAAAGAATATTAAGTTCAGTTCTTAAGAGAGCTGTAATCAAACACCATCTGATGATTTAGTTAATTTTCCTTTCCTCTTTCTCTGATAAAATGTTTAATTTCTATATGGCAGTTATTTTTATGGTTACTGTGTTACGTGTTATGTCTTCCCTAACAATGTGAATAATATGTGATATATTTTTTATTACTTTTTTATATTTAACATTTTATTATCTGAAATGTTTTACATGTAATGTGAGTTAGGAATTTTTTTTAAATGGATAATCATTGTTCTAATGACAATTTTTTTCTTTACTTTTCTTTTTTTAGTTTTGAATCAGTGTCTTGTCCTGTTGCCTACACTGGAGTGCAGCAGTGCAATTGATCTCAGCTCACTGCATCCTCAACCTTCCAGGCTCAAGTGGTCCTCCTACCTCAGCTTCTTGAGTACCTGGGACTTACAGGCATGTACCACCAAGTCCAGCTAATTTTTATTTTTTGTAGAGATGAATTCTTGACATATTTTCCAGGCTTGTCTCAAACTCTTAGACTCAAGTGATTCTCCCACATAAGCCTCCCAAAGTGCTAGGATTATAGGCATGAGCCACGAAGCCTGGTCCCTGATGGCAATTTTCTTATGTAAATAATCCCTTTATAGTGGATTTTAAATAAGATCCTCATGGCACTCCTGATTCCCTTATGTGCTTACCTTAGGACCTTAACTCTCTCCTCTGGTTTCTGTTACTGTAGTAACGTGTATAATCACAGCTTTATCTTCTGCTAAGTTTTCCCATATTACTTTTCTTTTATAGCATTTAATTTTACAGGTATTATTTCATATAATTTTTAAATAAAAAGTCAAATTATTTGAAAGCTCCAGTGAAATTTTGATTAAAATGTTTTGGAATTATTTTTGGAAAAACTTTAAAAATTATAACATACAATCATGTAACCAAAGAACATGACATATCTCTCTGCATTAAAGTCTTCTTTGATATTAAAGTCACTGTATTTATAGAGTATTGATTGTGTCCTGAATAATAGATGCAACAGAGGCACCTTTGAAGAAATAGCAAGGAGAAAAAGCAAGTGAAACAATATTAAAACATATTCATGCCATATATATAATAGAAAGCACTCTAGACTGTTACATATCATGCCATGAAATTTCCTTTTTCAAAATTTTTTCTGGATGAATAGGCAGCCTAAGAGTCAAGTTATTCTATCTGCAGATGATGCCTTAAGTGTTATATACCTCTGGTGGTAAAACTAATAGAGGCGCTTAAAACTTGGGTCTACACTAGAACAGTAGGTATTTCCTTACATCTACTGTACCTTAAGTCATTTATAGTTTAATAAGCTATGAAAAGTTTAGTAATAGATATTCTAGAAACATACTTATCTGTGCTTCTGCTACAATCAAATGATATTTATGCAATAGGCAATGATGATGCCTTCAAATTATCCCCATAAATTATATTTACCTATTGATATGCTAATTGGTGGGGGAAGTAAATTCATATATCTGTGCATGATAAAAATAAAATGTGGTTATCCCTACTGAACAAAAGTAAATTTTTAAAAATATGTTTTATGGAATAAATGCATTATGGACAGAAAGGAAAAAATGGGTTGGCTAGGTCAATTGCTGTAAAACTGAAGTGGTAAGTTTTATATTTCTTAACAAAGAAGGTTTGCTGGGTGCTGGTTGAGCAAGGACAGAAATAACTCAATTCAACTGGCACATTCTGCCTCTGCAAATAAACCAAAACACATTCACAGCTCTGCACATTGCTGGCTGTTGTCCTATTATAAGTCTTTATCATCTCCTTCTGTAACTACAGTAATCTAGCTGGGTCCTTTGCTTCTACTCATCCCTTTATAATTCTTCAGACAGTGACCGTTTAAAAACAAATCAGACCATGTGATTTTTTTGTTTAAACTTTTCTAAGTTCTTTCAATAAAAACCAACCTCTGATCGTGGCCCCACTTTTCTGCACAAATGTTCTAGTCCACTTGATGCTCGTCTTTCTAATCTTTCATCATTCTGGCTTAAGGATCTTTTTGTATATTTACTTTTTATTCCAACTTGATTTTTTTCCTCTAGATTTTTGTTAAGCTGATTTCATCTAATGATTTAGACTCCTGCTTAAAATATCACCATCTCAGAGAAATGTTTCTTGTCAGCTATCTAAATGTTTTCCCCCTTTTCACCGTCATTGTGAAATAGTACACCATATTTAGTTTTTTGGTAGCATTTCCTGAGTCATTATGTATTTTTATTTATTAATATTCTTGTTCTCACTGGAAATATTCACCATAAGACTACAAACCTTGCCTGTATTTTCGCCTTCTTACTCTCAGTCTATAGAGTGAAATCTAATATGTCATACAGTCTTTGCTTATTAAATATTTGAAAGAATAAATGCAAAAATCCTCTATCATTAGTGGTGCTCAGTTTTTCTAAGTAATCTAAAAGGGTTAAAGATCAACAAATTTATTCAATTAACCATTATGTTTTGAACTCTAATGGAATAATCATATTCTTAATTGTTCTTTGAACTCTATACTAATGCATATTAAAGTTTTATTGGTCAATGTGTATTTTGGTGGCTTATATTAATATTCAGCTTATTACCAATAATTTCTAATTTATCTGGTTTAGTCATCATTTATTCCTGAAAAGCAATTAATACTTCTCAAGCTGGTTATGAGTCAATGCATTTAAAAGAGGAGACTCTTATATTTCATTATTCCCAATTTCAAATGTATATATACACGTTATATTTTAAATTATAATATACTAAGAATTCAAATGAAATAATAGTTCATTTGAATTTTTTAACATTGTTGCTCATTTTTCAAAATGCTTTTTTTTTTCCAAATCACTTTTTATGTAGACTCCGTTTACAGTCCCTAATATGTACCCAGGCTCCTTTTAGAGCTGTGTACCAAAGTCTTTAGAATATCTCAATAACTTTACCGTGGTTTTTATTGCAGTCTCCCGTCCTCATATTTCTTAATCTGTTCTAGATTACAATCTTGTTTGTACCAGTTTCTTGCTCAATCACATTTATGTCTTCTTTTGCTTACAGGGCCAATTTTCTATACATCAGGATTACTGTCAAAGGCCCTTCACCTAATTGGTCTTCTCTACCAAACTAAACATCACTGTTTTTCAAATGGGTCTCTCCTATTGACCACTGAACACATCATTTCTAGAATTACTACAAAACAATCCTAATAAACTGGTCTTTCTTCTTTGAATAGCAAAAATCTCGACTACTAGATTGGAAAATTTAAATTATATGTTGCAATGCCTTATTATCTCACTCTTTATATGTTTTCTTCCCTGGCTACATGAAAAGCTATTAGACAGCAAGTGTTTTGACTTTTATTTGTTTTGAATTTTTTGTTTTTGTTTTTTTTTTGAGATGGAGTCTCACTCTGTTGTCCAAGCTGGATTGCAGTGATGTGATCTCAGCTCACTGTTGTTTTGTGTTTTTTATGTGCCTAGCACAATGCTTACAACTCTAGCCACTTAATTCATTTCCTGCAAAGTGTCAATGAATACAATTTTACCATGTAAACTGGCTAAATAATCACTCATAATCTTTGTCTTCATAAGGGATAAGCAGCCATAATATAAAGGTATGATATTTCCCAAATGCCTTTGAAGTAATCTGTGTCAATGTGACTCAACTTGGCTCAATAGAGGAATATGGAGAGAGAGTTGAAATAATATGCAGAAAAATATAGAAATAGCTTAGGCTACCTCCCCAACATTAAAGTACACAAACAAATGAGATCCTCAGAAGAAACCCATCATTAAGGAGGAACTATAATTTTGAATTTACTGTGAGGAAACAAAAACAAAAGCAAACAAACAAAACTTCTATCATGTTTGAGCCATTATATGTTTACTGTTGTTGCAACAAGTAACATTATCATGACTAATATACTACATTCCTAACCAGGTTAACCTGTAGCTACCAGTACTTATAAAATTATTTATATTTTACCACTGAATATGAAGGCATTTGGGTAAAAGGTGGCACTTCCAAGCCCAAATATGTAAATTTTACCTGACTATTGCATTTCTCCATTCACCAAAATTAATTAACATTTAGTATGTGTACAACCCATATCTAAAATGATTTGCGTTTAATAAATAAAAATAGTGGCATCATTTCATTGTATAAATGCCGTTATAAATAGTATAAAACGTGCTAATAATGCAAATATGAGAAAATTAATAATTTTTGTTCTAGTAAAAAGCGTTGGATCATATTTCCCAAAATGAATGGCCTAAAATTCTCCAAAGCCGAGAGATATTTTATTTTCACCTCTTTTATAGAATATCTCCTTTTTATGTTTTAAGCGTTGCAAACAAAAAGAATGATCAGGAAAATTTACTTGGCAGTCTTAGTAACTGGCATAATTTATGTGGATTTAAAAACAATGTTTGGCCGGGCACGGTGGCTCACGCCTGTAATCCCAGCACTTTGGGAGGCCGAGGCGGGTGGATCACGAGGTCAAGAGATCGAGACCATCCTGGTCAACATGGTGAAACCCCGTCTCTACCAAAAATACAAAAAAAATTAGCTGGGCATGGTGGCGCGTGCCTGTAATCCCAGCTACTCAGGAGGCTGAGGCGGGAGAATTGCCTGAACCCAGGAGGCGGAGGCTGCGGTGAGCCGAGATCGCGCCATTGCACTCCAGCCTGGGTAACAAGAGCGAAACTCCGTCTCAAAAAAAAAACAAACAAACAAACAAAAAAAACCAATGTTTGAAATTACCAATGAATGTTGGATTTGTCAATGTGCCTATACACAGAATCCTTACAGTCCTTCATCTTTTAAGTGCTATGCAGTAATCTCAAAGAGAGAAACTCAGTTATTTTTTGTGTAATGGAATAATCATGTAAATTTTCTCAGTAATTCCTGAAATTTTGATTAAAGTTGACCTTTTCCACACATTTTAATATAGAAAACGTTGGTATTATTTAAATGAAAAGGACTGGATTCCTGTCATACACTCTTGCTAAAAAAATATGTAACCTCCTTTCTACCCTTCTCTCTGCTTCCTTATACCAAATTTATGTAACGAAAGTCAATTGAACAGTTCTACTATTCAGTATCTGCTTTCTCCCGTTTGTTTTTTACTATGCATACTTTGCCAAGAAGTGCTTCAGACAAACTGTACTCTATTCTTTTCTTGTTTCTGGTCATTTATTCACAAAATTCACTTTACCTAATATACCCACTGTGATTTCTCCTATTTAAAATCTACCAACCCCTTTATACAACTAAAATGCAAAATCACATGGAAAAGCTTTTTCTTTTGTATCTAAAAGTACCTTATTCTACCCTGTGCTCCCAATGTCCTTTGGGTTTCTATTACAGTCTTTAGTTCATAGTGCCTCATGTGATACACATTTGTGCATTTGCATTTCTCAGAATGGCAATCATGAAGTGCTCACCATTTATGATCTCTAGCATATGACATATATTCTATTAATAATTGTTGTATTAGTTTTTCTCTATTTAATTTATTCTTTTACCAAAGATTAATGTTTTTTTCTTCTGCACATCTTGCTAGGGAGTTATAATTTCCAACCTGGACATAGTGATGGACATTTGTGATCCCAGCTACTCAAGAAGCTGAGACAGGAGGATTGTTTGAGCCCAGAAGCTCAAGCCTTATGTGATCTATGAGTGCTACACTGAATTCCAGCATGGGAAACAGAGCTAGACCCCGTCTTTTAAAAAAAGAGTTATAATTTTCAAATAAATCTTTATGATTTTACTTACCCCAAACTAAAAGAGTGTATATTGAATTTTTCTTAGAGATGAAATACTTCTCATGCTATTTCTTAAGTTCTCATTCTGGTATGTTTTAGTTATAGATTCAAGATACTATTTGTATAAGCTCAAAAGATGCTATTTGTATAAGCTCAAAATCCTATGATCTTAGTTGTCTGGTAATACTATAAAAAATTTTGTTGCATTCCTATTCAATTTTACAGTAGGAAAAAGAAAACCAGCCTCATTTTGTATAACAAGTATTACATTAGTTTTGGAAGACATATATAACTAATGAAATATACTTTGAGATTGTCTAATTTGTTGTAAAGAAGTATTTATTTTATTTTAAAAGCAACCCATACTTAGTAGGGAAGTTGGAGACAAGAAGCTCCTACTGTAGAAGGTGGAATCTTATTAAATTTTTTTTTCTGAGGAATCAAATAGATACAAAAGAAGCTAACAAATCATAGCTACATTTTGACAAAATTTCAGAAAATGAAGATGCCTTTTGGATCACTGCTCAGGTCTGAAGACTTTTACCAACAGCCCAACTCCAAGGACCAGTTACTACCTACTCCCTTCCTTAATAATAACCACGCTCCTGAACTATCACTGCAAACCAGTTTTTTTTTTTTATTACTTTATGTAAATGGATGATATAATACAGATTATTCATCTCTGGTTTGTTTAGCATTACATTTTGTTTGTGCAAATTGCCTATATTTGCATAGAGCGGTAATTGGTTCATTGTGATTGCCACATTAACTGTTCATGAATGTTTAACTTTTCAGTTTGAAGCCATTATGAATAAAATGCAATAAATATGTTTTATATGTGTTTTGTAAATGTACGCAAACATTTATATTGGGTGCAACTTTAAGGGCTTACATTTTAGTTCTTCTTTTGTGCATACATTGCTATCTAATTGTATTTTTAATTCACATGTGATCTTCAATGAGATTGCACACCTTTTCATGCATTCAGGCAAAGATCTCAGACAGTACGAGGTTGACCATACTAATCACTGAAATTGTTTCTTCTACTTGAAGAATTTTCTTTAGCATTTTGTTTATTGTGGGGATTCTGCTGACTACTTATTTCAGTTATTATTTGCCAAATATAACTGTCTTTGATCTTTATTATTTTCATTAGACATAACTCTAGGTTGTCAACATTTTTTTCATCTAAGCTTTTTGAAGATATTTTTCAATGGTCGTGTGTTTTTTTCTTCTTTAAAATTTTTATTTTCTGTCTTAAATTTTTTTTGACAACTTAGTGGTCAATTTAACTTCAACCCATAATTTTAATTTTTAGGTATTATAATACGCATTTTTGCTCTGAAAGCTTTCAATATGTTTTCTCCATCTTTCATTTTCAGCAATAATGTTATACCATGCTGGGAGTCGTTATGTTCATTTGAGGCTTTTTTCGTAGTTATTTGCTTTGAATTGTAATTGCTTGTGAAAACTGTGACTTAACATCTTTCACCAGTTTTGAGAGTCTTTACTATTTTCTCCTTGTATTGCTTCTGCTCCATTTATTCTTTTTCTTTTTGCAACGTCAGTTACTCATATGTTAACCTCCTTCACTATTTTATGCGTATCTTATATACCTTTTCTTCTATTTCTATTCTTTATCAGGAGATTTTCACTTACTCTATTCGCAAGCTTATAATTCTTTTTAATTCTATCAAATATGTTGAAACCCAGCTATGAGTTTTTAAAGTTCACTTGTTTTATTTTTCAATGGAGAATTTCCATTATGTTATCTTTAAAGTTTGCATTTCTCTGATTTCAAAATTCACCATGTTCATATTACTTTCTTGCACATACATATAGTTAAAGTCTATAAAAATAACTTCAGTATATGGATTTTCTATAGATATGTTTATATTGCCAATATTTTTGCATTGTTTTTGATTAATTCTTACCTTCTTTTATTTACTTAATTTTTAAAACTGAATGACAGGTATTTTGTATGAAAAACTATAAATGTAGTTTTATACTCTAAAAAATAATATTTTTCTCCACAATGAGTTGTTTTGTTTGAGTCTGCCATTTAGTCGGAGGGTATATCACCAGATTTTAATCTTGCCTTTACTTGTGTTTATTGATTTATGCCCAGTTCAACTTGCCCCTGGGGATCACATCTTCATGCACAATTGAAAGCATATGTTAATTACCAGAGACCATCATTCTTGGTATATCCTTAGCTTCAGTTTTTACTTGTCAAACACTATAAATTTTTCAATATATCTGTTCAGCTTCCTAATCTTTCCTCCATAGCTTTGGGATTGACAAATAGCCTAATGTGGAGAATTTAGATGTACATTTGTCTGACATCCATGGGATTCTCTTGTTTCTGGGAATGTGCTTCCCTTCCCCTTCAAGGCCATGTAGCTTTTGCAACTTTCCAATGTGTTGAAACAGATTTTACATATATATGTATATAGATATGATATATATATTAAAAATCATACATATGATATATACAAATATATATGATATATGTGTGTGTGTGTGTATATATATATTTCTTTTTGTATAGCTTTTGTAGCTCCCGAAAACCATAATGTGGTTTTTGAAACATAACATCTACACTATCACTTTGTACAATTTTCTATACACATTAAACATCTGTAAATAAAATAAAAGATAGCACCATTTTTAGAAATAGAGATAACAAATGAAAAGAGCAGTAATATACTATAATAGATTGATTCTGATTAGGATATGTTTTATTTATACTGTTCATTAACAATTTTGAATTAGATATTCAAAACAATTACCGAAATTATATACAGCATTAGGAAGAACTTTACTTTATATATCTATCTATTTCTTGGTCACCGATCTTAGTGTAATAACTTATTATTGATTTTTAGTACTACTCACATAAATTTTATTTCATTAATGTGTTAAGTATTGATTTTGCATAAGCAGTTTTTAAGGTAAAGCATTCGGTAGGCAATCTGCTGATACAAAAGAATATTACATTTTTTATACTTCATGTTATTTATGTACTATTTTCATAGTAGTTTTTAATCTTAATTATATTCTTTGAGCATTAAAATCTCATACAATAATTTACAAAAGAAGTCTGTCTCTGATTAATTCATCTACTTTGTCATAAAAGTTACCAGATGATTATACAATTGTTTCTTCCCTGTCTTTAGACACTTTTTGAATTAGTCCCAAAGGATATATTCTTTATTACCTCATAACATGCCCAAAATATAAAAAGGAGATCTGTTTTTTTTAATTCATATTGCTGCTCTCCTTAGCACATCATCTAAATTATTATAGATTTAACAAATTGAACAAAATCTATTGAACACCACAAAAGAAATTTCTGACCATAAATTGTTGATGTAAAGAAAAAAGATGCTTCACAGACCTTAGTTTAGAATAGTTTTTGTGCCAGCAGTTGTACTAAGGTTTTGAAGTTGCCCTGTTGAAAATACATGATTCTTGTAAGCAAGGAACTCACTGTCTGACAGATGTAAATACATGTAAACAAATATTTAACATTGTATTGTGGAAACTAAAGTATCTCCATCTTGGATGTTAATCAGCCAGGTTGACTTTTTATTAAGCCAGCTCTGGGAAGCCCTCTAAGATGTCCAGTTTATCAGTTGTCTCTTGTGTCAGAATGGTGTTTACAATAATTTTTGTAAGTCAAACAGTCTTGATATTACTGTAATTTAGTTGTCACACATATCCCTTCTGAATCATGTGTACCTTTACATATGGTACGTAAGCCCTGGGTCTTGGTGGGATAATGGCATGGAGATCCCCATCTTGTCTTATCTGCTGCCAGATATAGACATGATATGTGTTCTTAAGTCCCTGTTAATTTATTTTTTTCTGAGAAACTGGCTATGTCAGCCTTTTTCTTGTATTTTTCAGCTTCCTCAGACTTTGGGGGTAGGTTTGCAAAAATCTGCCCATTGATGAACAATAATTAACAAAGTATTGTATGTCATATGGCACCTTTACATTGAATAGTGAATTCTAAGCATTTTGAGTTCACTGATAAAAGAAAACTCTTGGCATTTGTAGAAGAAATGATGCTGGAAGGCTAAGTCTGCTGAGATCAAATACTAAAGAGTCTTAAATGTCACAAACACAGTATTTTCTTCTACATTTATGCCCTCTTCCCTAATAAATGGCTTTAAATATTATTATTATTGTTATTATTATTTTTTGAGATGGAGTTTCGCTCTTGTTACCCAGGCTGGAGTGCAATGGCGCGATCTCGGCTCACCGCAACCTCCGCCTCCTGGGTTCAGGCAATTCTCCTGCCTCAGCCTCCTGATTAGCTGGGATTACAGGCACACGCCACCATGCCCAGCTAATGTTTTGTATTTTTAGTAGAGACGGGGTTTCACCATGTTGCCCAGGATGGTCTCGATTTCCTGACCTCATGATCCACCCGCCTCGGCCTCCCAAAGTGCTGGGATTACAGGCGTGAGCCACCGCGCCCGGCCCTAAATATTATTTATAAGTTTATAGCAACCAAATATAGACTTGAAACCTTGATTTTTGTTAATCTTTAATAAGCAATATGTCAAGGGAGAGAGTCCATACTATTTCATGAGAGATTGGTTATGACAAGATTTTGGAAGAGACCATAACAACATCGCATTTCTGTTAATATATATGAGTGGATTTGGGAACCTGCTCCTAATAATAACAGTATTAATACAGTTAATATTAATGACAATTTATTGAATCTGAATTTTGATTTATTCAAAATGTGGTCTCCGATTTAAACAATGATATAAAATAGGCATTATCTTCCTAGTAGTATAGATAAAAATTTGTAGCACAGAGGAATCCATAGTAAAATAAATTTAAGATTATGAATACCAGAATTGTTACTGGAAAAGCGGTCTCAGTCCAGACTTCAAGAGAGAGTTCTTGGATCTCATGCAGGAAGGAATTCAAGTTCAATCACAGAGAGCAGTGAGAAAAGATAGTTTATTGAAAGCTACTCTGTTACAGAGTGTGGCATCCTCAGAAAGCAAGTGGAGGAACACATTGTCTTTCGTTGTTGTTTGTTTGTTTGTTTTTCTTATGTTGGGTCTTGTCTACATAAAGACTAAACTAAACTGTAATTATACACGGAAGAGTAGACAACATGACAAAATTTATTATTCTATTGATTTAAAGATTATCCTTGACAGTTTAGTGTGTAAGTATATCAAACATAACTGTAATTATTTTGAAAGCATATATTGTTATGGGTATTGGGACATCTGGACTTTCTTTTGTTGTAAGGGTCCATCCTTGTAGGTATCTTTAGACTGTTTCCTCAACTATAAAAGTCTTATGAGCATAAGTTGTCAAAGGAATGTGGAAGCAATTTGCCTTGCTAGTTTTAAGATAGAGTTGATTTTAAAATGGTGTCACTCTGGTTTGCCTAAGCTTCTGCTTCCCTAACAGTCAGAATTCAAACTTCAGAAATGTCTTTCTGATGTAGGAGCATATATTATAAAATGTGGTGGAAAAAATAATGAATTGACTTTTGAACATTTTGATTTTAAGAAGAATTTTATAAATCCATGTGAGGTAAAGAGGCTATTTTCTGAAGCTCTTTAAAATGATCTGACATAGACATTTGTCCTTAAATTCCACATAAAGGTCAGGTAGAATGTTGTGTGTTTGAGACTTGTGCTGAGATTAATTGTGTGTAAAGTATAATAAAGAGGGTAAACATAGAAACTTGAAAAACATAAACATTTTATAAGCAGTTATAAGAAAACAAGCAAACGAAGGAGAAGAAGAGAGTTTAAAATGTAGAAGGAAAACTAAATCTGCCATGACATGGAAATCAAAAAGAGTGTTCTAAATAATTGGAGATAGCTGATAATGTTAGTTCCACAGAAAGGTTTAGGAAGGTTTTTAATGTGGGCTATAAAATTCAGTATTATTGGATTCTGCCTTCTCTACTCCCTCAGCCAAAGAAAAAAATCTTTCTCTTAGTGCTAAAAATCTCTCAGAATTTTTATCCAACCTCATCTCTCTTGAATTACAAGAAGAATAATCTATAATATTATCATAAATTATTAATAATGTCTCATCTGATTATCATCATTTGGAATTAAATTGGTGAATTTACAAAATATTTCCAGATATAATTTTACTTTTTTAAGGAAATTTCTAAAAGTGTTTAGTTATAGACTAACTTTACTCTTCTCAATCAAAACTTAGTAAAGGTACAACAAGGTGAAAATATTAATATATTAATATTAATAAAGGTGAAAATAATATAAACACTCAAAGAAATGTACTTTGATGAAATCGGAGGTAACATTATAACTCTTGCTTATTCTGAACTTATATTCTCCTACCTTCTTAAAGATTCTTTGTGTCTTTTTGGAAGCCATAGTCCTCTATTAATTACCAATGAATATTTGAAGTAACTCAAACATGTGTTTATGTATTTATTTATTTATTATACTTTAAGTTCTGGGGTAGGATTCTTACATAGGTATGCACATGCCATGGTGGTTTGCTGCCTCCATCCCCACTTTACTTACATTAGGTATTTCTCCTAGTGTTATCTCTCCCGAACCTCCCCACCCCATTCTATCACTCCCCTAGCCCCCAACCCCTCAAAAGACCCCAGTGTGTGATGCTCCCCTCCCTGTGTCCATGTGTTCTCATTGTTTGACACCCGCTTATGAGTGAAACATGTGGTGTTTGGTTTTCTGTTCTTGTGTCACTTTGCTGAGAATGATGGTTTCCAGATTCATACATGTGCCTGCAAAGGACATGAACTCATCCTTTTTTTATGGGATTATAAAGACACATGCACATGTATGTTCATTGTGGCACTGTTTGCAATAGCAGATACTTAGAACTAACCCAAAGGCCCATCAAGGATAGACTGGATAAAGAAAATGTGGTACATATACACCATGGAAACCACATATTTATTTTGACAATGTTCCAATATAAATGGGACTCAGGAACTTCATCAGAAAGTATTTGAACTTTTTTCACATGGAGTTTCACATATCCACAAATGTGTCTGATAGACTAGAAAAGTTCCAATAGAATCAACTCTGCAGGAAGAAAAGCAGGGCTACTGAAATATAAATTATTCAGAAAGACGCAGGAAACTGATTGAGTCATCCATAGTCAGAAACCAAGGGGCAGTGATTCCGGGATCAATATGAGTCCATGCGAAAATTGTTTTGTTACCCTGTCACAACATATCACAACACATAGTGAAGATCTGGGAAAACTTATACTTCCATTTAGAGTAGAAAATTGTTTCCCATGTGTTTTCTAATGTTTTCAGTCCATAGAAGTATACCGATTCTTTTTGTTTCCAAGAAAGAGTAGATTATCTTTAGAAGAGAACGGTTTCCACGTAGCACTGAACCCTGTTATTAATGCAGTCATACATTATTATTACTAAAAGCTATACCAATCTACCTGAAAACACTAAATTTGAATGCAGTGCATGAGCTGCTTCAGATATCGATGTCAATAGCAGATAGGTTATACACTACAAATGAAAATGAAATATATGATCCACACTCTAGTGTAGGTATCTAGTTAGGGTCTCTCAGTTAGGGGATCTAGAATTTTGCTCAGAAGTATTTCTAGAGCTCCTAAACCTCTGGAAAATTGACTGAACCATTTCTTATCCTCAATCAAACACAAGTTCCAGAATGAACTGAGATTTTCTGAATTAAGTAGACTGTAAGATTTTTTTCTATGTTGGTTGTTGACTGCTGGCTTCTATTAACAGAATGTTTGTTGGATTGGCCATTTACAATTTCTACTGCTCTTGTTCTTTAGCTTTTCACATTTAAAAAAAAAATTCTTTCATCTCCTGGCATTTTGGACTGAAGAAAAAAAAAGTAAAAGAAAAAAATGGCCAACTTTTATCATCTGCAAATTTGGACAGTCAAATTTTTACTGCGTATGTACTGAAAAGAATATTTCCTTTTACCTGTGGCACAATGATAATTTCTGCATTATGCATTATGCTAAAACATTGCATACTGACAATAGCTCAATTATATATACTTTTATAGTTCATTACCCAAACCATCTCTCTCCCTGAGAAATCCTGAAATTTAGCTATGCCTCATTGATTCACAGTAGATATGCCACTCTGGGATGTAGATTTTTAAAAAGAACAAAAAGTGTACAGAATTAAAAACAACTGCACGCATTTATATATATGCTACTCTGTGATCTTGTCTGTTACGTTATTACATTCAAATTTATGGTAGCCTATTGAATGCTGTCATATTTGTTTAAAGAGCCTTCTAAAACCAAGTTCAGAATTTGATCTCTATGTGGAAAAACTGGCCTTCTTCTAAGCCTGCCCTATTCATGTCTGCAGTGGATTGGGCAGACAGAAGTTGTAAACACACAGGAAAGTTTCCTGCATTTTATGGTAATCTTATTTTTAATTATGCGCCCTTGTTCCTGAAAGAAGCATGTGGATGTGTCAGAACATAATGGTTATCACTAGAGGATACTATCACGTTACCCCAGCAATGAAGGTTTCTCTTGAATCTTGAATGCATGTAAGGACAAACAGTATTAATCATGTTACTCTAATTGTTATAATAGGAATTTTATTCATCTGCAACCTGGAAGAGTGACTCACCTATTCTTCATCTTCTTTTGTATTTTACACAGTTGTGTCTGTCATGGCTCCTTTTAAAGGACATACATATATTTCAAAAAATTTGATATCACACATAATACCTGATGTTTGACTTACCATCCACAGTGGACACCTGGGGTATCCAATATCTACCTATAATTTTGCTGTAGGACTCATTACTCATTTTCTATCATATAGACTATTCCAAATGGTTAAATGAAAAGTTTATCATTGATTATTACCTACAACTAGTCAAGGAAATTATCTTTGTTAATATCTCTGTGACACAGATGAACGCATCTCAATAGGGTTATCAAGCATACAGAAGGAAGCATGTACAATTTTTCTGCAAAACATAGAAAATCATTCAATGACCACTTAGATGGTTTTAATTTAATGGAAACTATTTTAAGAAAAATAGTCTTGCAAAAATCCCAGTTATCTTTGATGTAGCTTTTTAACTGACTATTTTTGTTTCTTAGTATACACCCTAAAAAATAGTGGAAGAAAAACTGTCAAAATAATTTCAAGTTTTTTTGCTTTTTTGCCTTTTTTCAAGTTGAGCAAAGCAGTAGTTTAAAATTTGGATAAATGTATTTAAATTGTGTTTAAATCTTCACTTAAATGAAGATTCATGTTATTAAAATTGGCTTGATATTTGCTAACAGAACCATAATAAAGAAGTAAGTTTTTTCTTTATTTTGTTAACATAAACTGAACAGTTTGACTAAAGAAGTCATTAAAAATGAATGGGACTTAAATTCTTACTCATACTCTATGAATCTAAATAGAATATTATGTTCTTCATTATATCAAGCTGAAAGTGCGTACTTTAAATATATTTAAATTAGTACATTTTATATAACAGGATATTAATTTCCAACTATGGGGGAGATAATATAATAGTTTTTATGCCATATATTTTTCTTTCTTTTTATCTGAAACTCTTGAATATTTACGTGTTGTGTAAACTGGTTCTTTTCTTATTAAAATATAAGGGTCTTTTTGAATAAACAATTTCAGTGGGAACGATTATGCTTTGCTTGTTTTGTCTAATTCAATTTCAAATTTATTAAATTTAATTTAAATTAAAATTTATTAAAATTAGTTTTTAATGTATTAAATTTTAAATTTACTAAAATTAAACCTACTCAATATAATACCATAGGAATATGAAAATCAACAGGCAAAAACAGGAAAAAAACAAGCAAAAAACCAGTTTCACTTGAATACATGAGTATACAATCTCAGTAATCAAGAAAGGTAATCAAGAAAGCTCACTAACTGGGACATTGAATTAGACTTCTTGTAGAAATATCAGTGCTATTTAACTCAACTAGGATCACAGTAAAAGGTACAAAAAGTACTCTGTAGTAGGCTAATTATCTTTTTCGCTATGAGATGGCACAGGTCTCATTGGAAACAATTAAGTTTAAAAATGTTCATTTGTAAGTTCTTGTTTCGACTAACATATATATTTGATATATTTGGATGTACAATTGTTTAAATTTTAGAAAAACTACTACATTGAGGAAAATACATATATTTAATGGGAAACTGAAACAAAATATTCAACATCATTATAATGTATTTCAATATAAAAACTTTAACCTTTTGTGAGGGAGTTTCTGTAGGGATAAAATTAATCTGCCTTCCTTTTACTTTCCACTTTGTAAACTTCATTACAAGCCTTGTTAATCCAAGGAATAATGTTCATTATTTTTAGCCTTTAAAGCTTAAAAGTACAATTGAGAATCATTCACTACAGGCACATAATTTTCTACTGACTGATTGCTATCTGCTTTCAAAGAACAATCATTTGTAATCTTATGATATGATGGTGACTAATCACCATCTTAAAGCGGTTTCTTTCCTATTAACCTTTCTGTTAACTCCACAATTTGTTTACAACAAAAACAAATCAGTCAACACTTTTGTAATTTTCATTAGCAGCACAGCTTTTCTTTCTGATTCAAAAACAAAATCCTTGGCTGATGCGTTCATTAAATTCTGACTTTTTTTTAAATCCTCGTCTCTTTGCAGTATTAAAAACAGCATGTGTGAGTCTTTTTAAAGAGAATTGGAATCTGAGACAAACCAAAACTAGAGTTCTATTATCCCTAATATGCTCTTGAAAACAGTGATCAGATTCCTTAGCTGAGTCAGTTTCAGCATTCAAGTTTTATGTGTGTGTGGCTGCTCTGAAAACCACACAGCTATTTTCTGAAACCTTTGCTACTTGAGAAAGAAACAGGAGTCATATGGAATGGCTGCAGCAACTAATAGGTCTTAAACCCATTTTGTTTTAAATAAATACTGAGTAAATACAGAATAATTTTCTTTTTGTTCATCTTTTCTTTTTTGTTGTTGTTGCTCCTTACCCTTGGCATAAGAAGTTGGTACATTAATATTGTTTTAACACAAAGATATACAGGTTTATTGTCTGGAAATTATGTATGCAGCTTCACTTTGTAAAACATTGCTGTATATGTGATATACAAAGAATTACAGTTAGCCCTAATTCACCCAATGCAAACCCACATAATATTTTTTTCTCTCACTGCATAACCTACCATTAATTTTATTAAAGAGCTAAATCTTCAAACAACTGAAAGTCCTTGGATGATGACAAAGGTCAGCTCCTCTATGAGCTGGGCATTTAAAAATATTTTTAAAAGGTCAAACTAATTTAAAACACTAGTCTATTCCCCTTCAGCTACTTTGATCCACAACTATTTGTACCATTGTTTGTTTAAGTGCAGAGTACACTCTCTAATAAAAAGTCAGAAAATAAAACAGTGACAGCCACTGCCAGAGGTCAATACTGAAAAGATTTTTAAAAATTCTATTAATAAAGCTAACAATATATGATTTAGTAAATGCTGACAGACAGTACTTTGTCAGCTGCTCTTGGAATACCTACCATTTTTATACGACAATTTTCATTGCTGTCATAATTTGAATTTCTACCACTGCTGAGAGCCCAGCACTATATAGTGCCACATGTAGCATTATAAACATGTAGATGACATGGTTCCTGCCCTCTAAGTACATCAGGAGTGAATGAGGAATATCTGAAGAAAATAAATATAACAATATCCTAACATCATGGCAAGGGTAATGACAAATTCTATCATTTCAATTAAAAACATTGTCAACTAGAATATATTAAACAAGCAAACTGTGGAAGATAACTGATTGTCAAGTATTTTTCCTAAGATTACTTTTTAAAATAATGTTTATTATAGCACTCCAAATGCAGGTGAATTTATGGAAGTATAATCAAAACGTATGCCTTTATTAATGCCTTTACTGAAGTTTTGAACAACGTGTATAAAAATAAAGTCAAGTTCACATGAAATTTTAATTTTTTGAAATTCTCGATGGAACTGGTCATGGCAGAATCTAGGAAGAAGAGCAAGAGTTTTAAAAATCTTTGTTTTTTAAGAGCTACTTTAGCGACAGTTTATTTTTCTACCCAAACTTTTCTACTTTCAGCCCTTACCTTCTTTATAAATCGCTGTGGAATAATCACACAATTTGAAGTAGAAGGGAATAAAAGTCCTCTTAAGATTGCTCCCTCTTGTTTCCACCCCCAGTCAACCCAGGTTACATTTGCAGTCCTTAAAAATGTGATGAATAGGAAATAGAGTCATTTAAACCTATGTATCACCTAGGAAATGTAAAGGAATCTAAAAGCCAAGGGACTTTTTAGTGGTAATACACTCAGGATTTCATCAGACTTTTACAACAGTTAATAGGGTGAGAGATGGCACAGCTTCACAATACGAGAGATAATGCTCCATTCCCATAAGTATATAATACCAATCACAGCAGCACTTAGACTTTAACAAAAGACCAAATGAAGTTCTTTCTGGGAGTTACTTAATCCATAGATCAGGACAATAAAGAGACTGAGTATTACGCTACATTATTCCGAGGAAAGGACAGAGTGCAGTGGGTGTTGGGCAAGGGTAGGTGCCTGTGAGAAGCCTTGGTACTAGGCTACTTCGACACAATATTCGTACTTACAGGCTTCAGCATGGTCTCAATTCCTGCTCAATAAATCTCTAAGATTTAAAGATTTCTAAGATCAAAGAAACTTTGAGGGATTTATTCCACTAGTCACTTTCCACAATTCACATTTATAGTTAGAGGGTATAATTGCTTGCATTTGCAACAGTAACTAGGGCTATTCACAAATAATCATCTGAGCCTAGTATAGTTATGTAAATTACTACATTTTGATACATTCATATAATTTAATTGAACCCTTTAACTTATAAGGGGATGGCCACTGAATCCATATACTTATCTCAGTATATTGAGCTTATTTGACTTAATATCTTAGCAATTCTTGACTGAAGTTTACAAACATTGATGAACAAATTGGAATGATTAAAAAACATTTCTAAACATTAGCTATTGGTCCCCTTTGGACAGAACCAATAGTTAATCTCTCAGAATTATTCTACAGCTTTTTTGCTCTATTCAGACATTCAGCTGATTGAATAATGCCCACTCACCTTGGAAAAGACAATCTGTCTTATTTGGTCCAATTCAAATGTTAATCTCATCTAGAATCACCCTCATCCCACAACTAGAATCATGCTTGAACAAATATTTGGGCACTCTGGGTCCCAGTCATGTTGACAGATAAAGTAATCATCACATTCTGCAAATACATTTCCCTATAATTTAAATATTGTACTCACTCAAACTGTAGTTGTTTTTGAGATAAGAGTTAATAAAGGTCATGAGAGGGCATTTATCTGTATTTTAAATAGTTGACAGCCAAAATAATTATTTCCAATATTTTTTTCCTTAGAGGTCCACCAATAGTTCTCCATTGTTGTTATAAAGGACTTAAAGATGATTCACTCACTTATCTTCCCAAATGAACAATGAGAAACTTAGTAGCATCATCTAAATTATACACTCGCATATACATTTTTGTGAGATATTTGTGGAACATCTTATAATAGAAACAGGTTATCAACTAAATTTCTGTTTTGATATGGTTTTGTCTAGTTTTCTATAAAGTATTTTATAAAATAATTAAGAGTAAAATGCTAAATCCAACAAATTTCTTTTGCCTACGTGTCTGGAAAGGAATGTGCTTTATTGGTAGATGGGTGACAATAACTTAAACATGGACAATGAATATTTCTAGATGAACAATAAATTACAGGAAGTGAAAGTACTATCATGCTACTTCCACTTACCAGCAAATAATTGATACGAATTCGTCAGTCTGGATTGCAATAAACCAATATACAGTTACAAATGTTATCATCTTTAGTAATTAAAAATATATAAAACAACACTATTGCCTGGAGGAGATATTAAAGAATTACTATATTAATTCTATAAAACCATAATGTCTCTCTTATTTAAGAGAGAAGCCATTATGAACTCAATGTTTAAATGTAGAAATGTGCAGGGTAAGCACATAAATAACTTTTTAATAGGATTGGTGAATTATTCAGTATATTTCTGTCTTAGCTAGTTTGGACTGCTAGGGTATATTACCATAGACTAGGTGGCTTAAGCAAAAATTTATTTCTCTCAGTCTAGTGTCTGGGAAGTCTGAAATCAGGATGCTGGAAGATCTAGTGTCTGATGAGGGCTTACTTCTTGGTTTGCAGAAAACTGACTGCTTGTTCTATCATCATATGGCAGAATGAGAGCTAACTAGCTCTCTAGCTGCTTATAAAATGTTTTAATCCCATTAATGAGGACTCCCCTCTCATGACTGAATCACCTCCCAAGGGCCCCATCTCCAGATACCTCCACATTGGGATTAGAGTTTTAACATATGAATTTTAAGGAAACAGATTCTGTCTATTGCTAAATAGACAGAATAAGTCCCTTATTTTAGCTATCATGAAGTCCAGCCAAACCGGCATTTTTCTCTTAAATTTAATTTTAACAGCCAGATTATATATATATGTGTGTGTGTGCGTGTGTATATATATATAATATATATTTATATATAATTATATGTAAATATATATAATATATATTTATATAAATATAAATATTATATATATTTATATAATATATATAAATATATATATAAATATATAATATATATTATATATTATTATATATTTATATATAATATATATTATATATATTTATATATAATATATATTATATATTTATATATAACATATATTTAAAATATATAAAATATATAATATACATAATATATATAGTAATATTTATATTTTATATATATATTTTATAATATATATATAAAATATCTATATATAATATATATTTTATATATATAATTTATATATTTTATATATATATATATATACACATAGAGAGAGAGAGAGAGATGAACAACTGATTTTCAAAATCAAGGATCTAAACCAGAAATACCATTTGACCCAGCAATCCCATTATTGGGTACATACCCAAAGGAATATAGATCATTCTACTATAAAGACACATGCACCTGTATGTTTTTTGCAGCACTATTCACAATAGCAAAGACATGGAACCAATCCAAATGCCCATCAATGACAGACTGAATCAAGAAAATGTGATACATGTACACCATGGAATACTATGCAGCCATAAAAAGGAATGAATTTATGTCCTTTGCTGGGACATGGGTGAAGCTGGAAGCCATCATTCTCAGCAAACTAACACAGGAACAGAAAACCAAACACTGCATGTTCTTACTCATGAGCGGGAGTTGAACAATGAGAACACGTGGACACAGAATGGGGAACAACACACACCAAGGCCTGTTGGGACTGGGTGATTAGGGGAGGAGACTTAGAGGACGGGTCAATAGGTGCAGCAAACCACCATGGTACATGTATACCTATGTAACAAACCTGCACGTCCTGCACATGTATCCGTTTTTTTTTTAGAAGAAATGAAGAAAAACAAAAATAAAAAAAGGAATAAAATTAATTCAGTGAAAATAGGAGACTCATTGCAACAACAGTCGTATAGCAATTTAATGAACTTTGGCCTGTACCTCACATCATATACAAAGTAAACTAAAAAGAATGGATAACGCAAATGCTAAAATTTAAACAATAAAAAATAATTTTATAAGTTATTTTTAAGACACAAAGAGAAGTTCCCCATAGGTAATGGAGTAATGAGAGGTGATTATCTCTTCAACAACAATATTTTAGGCAGTAATCACAAAGAACTATGATTTACTTCTTAGTTGAGGCCCATAAACATTCATAATCAATGAGAGAGGATTGAGGGGATAAACAGAAATGCTAATGAGGTAAACAAGTGAATTCTTAGTCAATAGTAGTCATTGTCCTACTTCATCCTAAAAGGAATGCATTTCCAAACAAACCTCGGTAATGTTTCTTCTTTCTTAATTTTTCACATGTATAGGTAGGGTTGTCTCTAAGAGTTGTAGAGTTGGAAATTTGGTCCAGCTCTGACATTTGTCGAAACAAATGTTAGCTATCAACTCAGTGATATAAATTTTAATTTTTAATAAATGAGAATCTACTAAAGAAATAGATAATGGTAGCAATAATGATGAAATATCTTTGCAAAGGATGTCAAAGTTTTAGATTGTATAATAGTTTAAACATCAAGTTGATCGTTTGAAAAATGTTATCATTTGATATTCATTCTTTAGGTATTCAACTTTGCCCAAAGGATGTAGACATGTATTATGTGACATAATAATATATTATCAATAATAAATATGCCTTATTTTAATAAATGAATATTTGAGAGCCTCTCTGATGGACATCAGCAGGAAAAAAGGAGATGAAACATTATTTGCATTAGCAGGTTCAGAAGTGCTACAAAAGGTATAAATAGGGAAGTTGGGGAATTTCATGGTCCTGACTACCAACAATAGAAAAGAACTTTTATACATGCCCTTGGGAGTTAAAATAAGAATTAAACATTGTTTTATATCCCTACATTTATTTTCAGAAATAATTTCATCTGTGTTACAGTATTTTTGGAATAGTCTCTAGGACTATTCAGAAAATATTTACAATCTCAAAATAAGAGTTATTGAAACACACATAAGAAATCCAGAGGCAGAAGTTATAGGCCTCCCTCCCTATCG
This sequence comes from Sapajus apella, assembly GCF_009761245.1. Classification (NCBI taxonomy): domain Eukaryota; kingdom Metazoa; phylum Chordata; class Mammalia; order Primates; family Cebidae; genus Sapajus; species Sapajus apella. The sequence goes on along the minus strand of NW_022436948.1, from coordinate 25,487,179 downwards.
AAGGGTCCAATATTCTTCCGTTTTCTACTCCATCATTATTGATTCTTATATCTATTATCAAGTCATATCATACTCCAAGATGGCTACTGAAGCCTGGACCAAATCTGCTCTTTCAATTCAACAGGTAGAGAAAATCTTTAATTAAAAGGGCACATTATCGACTGAAATGGCTTTCTTTAAGGAAACTTCCTGAAAGTTGAATATAGCCCTTCTCTTTATCTTTCATTAATTAGAATCTAGGTTACATGGCAACAACAAGGTCCAGGTGTTATATCATCTTGCAGCTTGGTTTACCTTAAAATTCTATTTGACTTTACATGGGAAGAACACGAGGACTAATGCTGGGTAGGCAACTAGCAAGCTCTGTAGAAGTCTCTATTGTTATTAGGCCACACTATATTTTCATATTTTTTCCTCTATTTTTGGGGGCCAGAATATTATCAGTTATGAACAATCATTCTTAAATGCATAGATGTACACATGACAAGTATGCAATTACAACATCATTCTTAAATGTATACATATACAGATGACAAGTATGCAATTACGATGCTGGAGACAATCTGTGTTTGCATTTCCACATATGTGCTCAGAAAGTACTTTTAGAATACTTGCCTTAGTGTCATACTCAAATAGTATCACATACATTTATATAATTGTACCGCTTCAACATTATTCACAGGAGGGCACAAACTGTACCTAATACATCTGTATCAGTCAACTGTTGCTATGTTGTAAATAATTATACAATCTCAGTGACATTTAAGAATAAACTTGTTTTCCTCTCAAGCACCTGTCAATTAGTGAGGGCAGCTCTTCTGACCTCATTTGGACAGACTCAATTATCCACTTACTGAGCTCAGCAAGTTGATTCTTCTTCAAGTACCTAATAGTGAGTAAAGAGAACAGGCCTAATGCTGTAAGCCCTTGGTTGTGTCAATTGGACAAACCAAATCACTGCGTCCAAAGTCGAGAGTCAGGGGAGCAGATTCCTTTGTAGATTCCAACTACATGGAAGAGGACAGTGATATAGGAAAGGATGAAGAATGGGCTGGCAATTAAAACTACTACAGTAAAAATCTTCCCATATAAAGTCATACTGAAACCTCCTGAATTTAGGGCCTGACACAGTTGACCTCATTGAATAGATCATATAATGAGTAAGAAAATACATTTTAAACCAATACCTTGTTCAGGCTTTTTGCCACCTTTTAAAAAATATCTCCTATACTTATTTAGCTTCACATTCTTTCTTAAAAATGATCACTGGAGTTTAATATATACCAGTTTTCCACTACTTTAATAAGTTCTTTAATATTAAGAATTTATTCATGAGCTGGGCCTGGTGGCTCCTGCCTGTAATCGCAACACTTTGGGAGGCCAAAGCAGAAGGATCGCTTGAGCCTAGGAGTTCAGTTCCAGCCTGAACAAATGGCAAGACCTTGTCACTATAAAAATATATTTAAAAAATAGCCACATTTTGGTGGTGCACGCCTGTGGTCCTAGCTACTTGGGAGGCTGAGGTGGAAGGATTATCTGAGCCCAGGAAGTGGAGGATGCAGTGAGCTATGTTCACACCACTGCACTCCAGCCTGGGTGACAGAGTGAGACTTTGTCTCAACAAAATAAAAATTAAAAAAAAAAAAACTTATTCATAATTTCTCATCTGAATGCCCCACAATTGATTCATCATTGTATCACATCTTCCACTGTGCCAGAAATAACTGTAAATATAAATAAAACCTAAAGAATGTAACATAAATGAAGATTCATTAAAGTCTAAGGATTAAATAAATATATATGTAAAACATTAAAAATAAATTCCTGGCAATAAATAACAGTCATTTTATAGTATGTTATTATTAAAAAAATTTATTCAACATGCATTAGTTGCAAGATAATGTTATAATAAGTTAATATTTACATTTTTTAAATTGAACGTTTTATTTTATAAAAAGTCCACGGTGAAAAGCTGTGCTTTTTCACATACAGTCTACATGACTTGGGCAAATAATTCAGCTGCTATGCTTCCCAGATGTATTTTTTTTTACATAATACATATGCGATTTAAAATAAAATATTTATCTGAAGTACTTAGCAAAGTGCTTGGCATATACTATGCTGTAAATAAGTATTATCTTTTTTCTCATCTATTTCCCTTTATCAGTCTGAGTCAACTCAGAAAACAAAATCACATCAGTTACTTTACCAATAGAATTTAATGTAAACAATTATTAACCATGTACAAATTTGTTAATTAGCTTATTAAAAAATGCAGAGTAAAACTAAAAGCAACAAATGAAGGAATCGACCATTATTTCCTATGGCTAGAAGAACCAAAGGAAGATATTGGAATTACTGAAATTTAGATTCTTGGAGTAGGGGCCCGAAAAAAAGAAACACAGACCTCGGAGGAGTGGGTGCTGGTGTGAGTGGCTATGTATGATGAGGCTGGTTTAGCAAATGTTGGAAAAACTGCCACCTGGATTTAGTTGCAGCCGCACGGAGGAACTGCTGCTGCCCAGGCGAAGAACACTGCTATGGTGAAGCCTGCAGGAGCCACAGAATGTAAGCAAGCCTACAGGAACTAAAGAGGAAGGAGAAAGTCACTTCCTCCTCCAGCCTTAGTCTCTCAGTACCACTTTCTCCTGGCAGTGTAGAAATGTGGTCTACCAGATTTTAGTCCTAGTATCACAAAGCAAAGGTGAAGTTAACATAGAGAGAGAATAGTTTTAAAAATATCCTACTTCTTCACTCCTTCTCAAATTCCATTCATTTTTACCTCTTCTTTTTCTTTCTTTCTTTCCATCATTTCTTTCTTTCTTTTTACCTTTCTTTAAAGTATTTTTCCTCCTGGCTGACCTTCCATCCTTCCTTCCTTACCTTTTTGGGGACATCAATTCTATAGGCTTGAAAAGACATGCTTTTAAAAGTCAGCTATTGTCTTCCATGTAACATACACATGTTGAAAATTATTTATCAGTTTAGGGAATCTATATAATAATTTTTAAAAAATCTATGGTGCCAGGCATTTTACATGATTTTATTTCAAATTATTAAATTTCTGCAATGACAGGGATAATGGCAGACCTAAGATTTGAACCCAACATTTTCAGATTCCAATTATCATGTTTTTTTTTTCTATCATCTCACAGATTCCATATAACTTGGATAAGTAGAGATGAGTAATACAGTCATCAGTGTAATTTGAACTAGGTAGACCTCAAAAGAATATAAAAACTTTGACACATTGAGAATGTACATGATGCATTATGAACTAAAATTGATAAGCAAATTTGGAATAAGGCAAGAAATTTTCCATAAACAATATTCAATAAGCCTAATAAACTAAAAAGTTGTAAAATTTCCAATATAAATTTGTGTAATTGAGGAGGAATAAATATTTCATTTTTCTTTTTACATATATATACTAAATTTTTAAGAAAAAATATTAAAAAATAAAATTTTTTACATCCCAGAATATAGTTTGGAAGTTAATTAACTGTACTGGGCAATTAAAAAAACCATTAGGGTAGCTTCACTAACTGCTATGCAGTGGTTCCTGGCTCACTAATGTACCTTTTTTTGCTGATCCTCCTTTACCTGTCTCCTATTCTCTCACCATGCTTCCATATTACTTACAAAATAAACTCTTAGCAAAAGACCATTTGCTGTAGGAACTACATTTTTGGGAACACAACTTTAGACACCATCATCATATAACTTATTATTTTTCTACTAAAAGTTTAACTTATGAATAAATTATATATTCTGTAATGAAAGTAATATGTCTATAATTTAAAGACATAAGTACTTAATGAATAAAGAAAAAACACCCATGAATGACAACAGACTGATCATCATGGCCACAAATTAAGAGAGACCAAATCATCAAAATCATTTATTGACATGAACAAGAATCTCAATAAAGAAAACGAGCATTTTAAATGGATCCAGAAATGGAAACTTGCCAGAAAATGTCTCCCTTTAAAGGCATTGAAAAGACTTTGAGGTCATATTGTCAACTTTACATGAAGAGGACATGTTCTTTGAATTATATTTTCAATGAATTTGTAACATTTACATTGTGTATGAAGACAGTTCTCTGCAGTGAATGTAAAAGTCCATTTGCTATGAGTAGAAAGAAAAACTTTTTCACAGGGACACCAGAGTCACAAATTAAATTCTTTGGCTTTTGCTCCTGGTATGTCTGCTTTTATCACTTTACCCTTGCCCATATGCTCAGCTCCACCCGCAGTACAGGATCAAACACGCTTCTCATCTGGACAAATTTAGAATACTTTAATACACTTGCACAGGATGGTCAGTTCAAACATACACTTGCTGCAAGCCTTTAGTCCCAGAATAGCTTAATTCTACCTCATTGCCATGACCGACCTCAACCAGTGCACTAAGGCTGCTCTCCTAGTGACTAATGACCCCTAAGATAAAACCCCATGCTCTCCTTTCAGTTCCCATTCATGGATGTCCCTGCAGTATCTGTCTACTCTGCTTTTTGAAACTTGCCTTTCCCTGTCTTGATCTAATCCTAGTTCTTCTACCATATCAGTCAATGACTATTTCAGTTTTCTCTACATTGGTTTTATTTATCATCCTACTTTATCTCAGAATGATAGGAGATAATGAGCAGTAATCAATACATATACATATAACAGTAATCAGTAACAATGAATAAAAGGAAAGAAACATGTATAAAGAGGTAGGAGCACAGTGCAAAAAATATCAGATACTGATGCTTATTACAATCAAGCTCATATATAGACCTGAGCATACAGCTGCTCCTAGACTTTATTTTATGCTATAATTTTAACTAACCCTTTTGTCTCATCAAACCATTATCAGATGGATCACAGGATATTCTGCAAATGTGAATCTCTGTGACTAATCTCCCACCAAGCTCAGATCTGCATTTCCTTATTGCCTATGAAACACGTTCAGATTGATAACTTGACTCATTTCAAACTTAACTCATTCTATAATTAACTTATAATTTTTATTTTGTTCGTACTCAGCTTCAAATTCTACCATCTATTTACCACTTGTTTAATACCAGTGGTCATCATTGCATTATTCTGGGCCCTGGTGATCCAATGGTAAACATACCTTTTCTGCTTTCAGGGAATTTAATGTTTAATGTGGTAAGCTGCCTTTATGGATCCACCCAACAGGGATTCCAGGGAAACTGCAGACCCAGCCTTGTCACACTCAAGGACCAGCACATCCTCCAGCCAGATAAGGAAGGCAGCTCAACCACCAAAAAGTGAACCTGAGGAAATCCTGTTCAAAACAAAAGGGCCAGAGATGAATGAGGTTTGTTTACCTCATTCAATACAGAGATGTATTGGAAATGCAGCTAGTGGAGAAGAATATGCAGAGATTGGGCAAATAAACCAGGTATAATAAACTTGACCAAGAATGGAAGGTATATTTGCTATTCAGTAAAAATTAAAGGGTGATAGTTTATTATTGATAGAATAACAGCATGTGCATCCACCTAAATTGATATCACAGTTATTTCTAAGCAGCAGAATGAGGATGTGATGCTGGAGGATACTGTAAGGACTCAGAGGTACAAACGATACAGGGATTAGGGCCAGGAAAGTATCTGGACAAAGTTATCACTTATGACCTGCAGCCAGTGGGTCACAAGGAGTCTCCAAATGATGTCGAGGCCACTGGTTGCCTATGGATGCTGGTGGAATCACGGTGGTGACATCCTCTCCAGGAAGGATTACTGCAAGGAGAAATGCTCCACAGCCCAGCCCTCTGGGTGGTAAGTTCCTGGTGAGAGTCAGGCTGTACCGTACAACACTTTTCCAGGGATCTCTGTCACATCTAAGAGGGACTGTCTATAGCATACTAGATGAGACCAGGAAAGGCTAATAAATTGTGGGTCCCAGAACAAAATTCGAATACAAGGCCTTTGCCAGGCATGGGGAAGTCAACCTCTCCTAACTTAAGCAGAAATTCTCTCTGTAGTATGCATCCACTGTATTCATGCCTGTTATTCAATGTGTATCTCAAGTAAACTGGACCCAGTGGCCGGTACCTGTAATGCCAGCTACTCAGGAGGCTGAAATAAAAGTATCACTTGAGTCCAAAAGTTCCAGACTACGGTGAGCTATGATCACACCACTGCACTACAGCCTGGGAGACAGAGGGAGATCCTGTCTCTTAAATGTTTTTTTTAAGAAAGGCTCAAGTAAAAAGTAAAAATGACTCCATGAAACCTTTCTTAATATTTTCATTCACACATTATTTTTCTTTTCATTGATTCTCCATTACACTTTGCATATCTGTTAACATGCTAAAGGCATGATGAAGCCATGATATACATGATTCACTTGATTCACTCATGCAAGATCCTGTGAGGCACTACCTGGAGTCCAAGGAAAGAATAAAATAGCCCTCATATGTCCTTCAAATTTTAGCCCCGCTTCATCCAAAGGCAAAGCGTTGCCTAAGGCATGCCCATTCCCTGTTACCTGCGTCAGTGGCTGATCGGAATGGGGATATGTATATCCAACCTCCTTACTCCAAATGCAGACAACTTTGAAGTGTCATCTGAGCACAAGAGCTCCTTGTAGAGAAACTTCTGAGTACTTCCTTGGAATGGTATCACAGCTCAACTCTTCCCCACCACGTAACCGGGCCTCCCATTTTCTTCTGCAGGCGTTAATCCTAAACATTTCTCCAATAGATGCTCTCCGTGTTACCTTTACCTTACAATGCGCTTCTTGGGGAATCCAAACTTATTGCCATGCCTTTATTCAAATATAAAGGGAACTATTTGTAAGGGAAATCATTACTGTTTTGTGCACAAGACGTAGTTCTAAGTGTGGTTGACTAAACAAAGAAGAAACAAAAATCATCCTGCTCACAGAAACCTAGGATGAGAGATTAGTTAAATATGTACATAAAAGGCACCAAGTGATTTACACGTATACAGATGAATGACATTGGAGGCTCTGATGCAGAAATTTCCTTTATATGTTTCCTATCTCCAAGATAGAAAGCTCTCTTAAGGCATGAGTATGTGCTACATCCAGTGACCTGACAAAAACTGACACTCGGTATGTAATTGTCAAATTGATCTCATGTTGGTTTGCTTAAAAAAAAAAAAAAAAAAAAAAGAGGCTCCCTCTCACTATGACTGAGAATAACTACAAATTAATTTCAATGCCATTTTATCTGTGTGTTTACTTATAAAATAAATTATCTAGATTTATTGAAACAAGAATTATAGCTAAGTAATTGTGAGGCAGAAATGTCAGTGCTAAAACCTGAAAAAGTGCTGAGGTTCACACTGAAAGGAACAGCATTCATAATTTCAAAGACTCTCAGATTGATTGGTTCAAGTTCCAAGACAGACAGGCACTGCCCTCCATTTATAATCATGCAGCAGCTATTATATTCTTTCTTTTTTCAATTCTAACTTGCTTCAACTCTAACATAACCTCTCTGCAAGGCTAATGCACAAGACTATTATTTATCTATTTTTTACAGCAAGTTGTTTAAGAAATTTTGAGATGGTTATATGGGTCACTTAGCACTTAGTCTAAAGGAAAGAGAGTTATGTGTCAAAGTCCTACAGTATCATTTTATTTAAAGAAAAACATGCCTGTTTTTAGAAGAAGCAAATTTTAGTTTGCTTCAGTAATCTGTATATGAAAATAAATAATTAAATTTTTAAATGTTTTGCTAAACAACTGTTATTTAAGTTTTGCTAGACAAATGTAAGATAGCCAAAGTAATTCTAACATTAATTTATAAAGAACTCTATCTCACTGAATATTGGGATTTATTAAATACATTATTCTTCCTTTTAACACCATTCATCAATGTGACAAAGAGGTTGTAGAAATGTTTGTTTCAAGGAAGTAAATGTATGCACTGAAAACTAGAGAGGGAGTAATGGTGATTACTATTGATTTTCAGGAAACTGTGTTCAGCGGTAGGATCAAAAGTGAGCAATTACATGATTAAGATACATTTTGAATCTCCCAACATGAAAGCATGATAATCATAAGTTCACATCTAGAGCTAGCATGTCATAAATAAACATTGGAATTTTATTCCTATGCTTACCACGCACTGCAAATAACTGAGGAAAGAATGTGAGGTTTTATTTCTATTCTCTGCTGTTTGTTCAATTCCTTTTTGAATTTCTTAATTAAAGACAGTTGATGAATGACTCATGAGCAATTCATATATCAAAAATGTCAAAGCGCATTATTACAAAGAGATGTTTTTATAAGCTTAGATATGGACACCTACATTTCTTTTTCATTCTGATAGATTTGGCATCTACTCCATTAAAATAGTCTCTCTTTTCTTATGAAATGCAAAAACCATCTGAAATGAAGACATCATTCCAAAGGCTCAGCGTTTCAAAATAATAATCACATGCACATTACATTAAGTGCCTACTTACCCTTTTGTTCTTTTTTTTTTAGACGGAGTTTCACTCTTATTACCCAGGCTGGAGTGCAACGGGAGTGCAATGGTGAGATCTCGGCTCACCGCAACCTCCGCCTCCTGGGTTCAAGCAATTCTCCTGCCTCAGCCTCCCGAGTAGCTGGGACTACAGGCATGTGCCACCATGCCCAGCTAGTTTTTGTATTTTTAGTAGAGTCGGGGTTTCACCATGTTGACCAGGATGGTCTCGATCTGTTGACCTCGTGATCCACCCGCCTCGGCCTCCCAAAGCTTACCCTTTTGTCGTAAGTGAATCTTGGCTCTGCTGAAAATGCTTCCCTTTCAATCCCCTCAAAAGCTAATTTTTTTTTAACCTACGTTCTTAATACTGTAGGACTCAGAGAGGAAGAAAAAAGTTACTGGTCTTTATTGTACGTTCAGACCTTTCTCTTTTCCGCATATTTTGAATCTCAGGTCACCTGACTATTCCTGCCAAAGTCTTTCCTTTTGCAGTCATCTTCCCAATACCTAGTAATCCCCTTTTCCAGACTCGAAAACATGTTCTAAGCCTTGAAGATTTTTGTACCTGAGTCACAACTGGCTACTCAATAACACTGCTGTTACAATTTCTGTCTTATATGTCCATAACAATGATCCTTCAGCTCAAATGGACTCTTGCTATCTTGATTTTTTTTTCTCCAGTCATCTTGATCTAAATTTTAGATCAGTGTTTCAGTCTATTCTCATTTCTTTTCTTTTTCTTTTCTTTTTTTTTTTTTTTTTTTAGACAGAGTCTTGCTCTGTCACGAGGCTGGAGTACAGTGACGCGATCTCAACTCACTGCAACCTCCAACTCCCAAGCGATTCTCCCGTCTCAGCCTCCGGAGTAGCTGGTATTACAGTCACGAGCCACCATATCCAGCTAATTTTTGTATTTTTAGTAGAGACGGGGTTTCACCATGTTGGCCAGAATGGTCTCGATCTCTTGACCTCGTGATCCGCCTGCCTCAGCCTTCCAAAGTGCTGGGATTACAGGCGTGAGCCACCACACCCGGCCCTGTTCCCATTTCTTATACAGACTTAAGCCTTGCTGTCAGCAATAATGGCAACTCTTTCCCTACTCCAAGATCATTTACATGTCAACTCTCTAAGCAGCACCCTCTATCTTTCCAGAACATTTCCTAAAATACCCAGATTCTCCATGGAATCTAATGTTCAATTGTCCTGGTACATTCTCATTGAGTTTGTTTCCTATGCTCCTCTCCCATGGTTCATCCTTAAACACCATAGCCGAATCATTTATACCTTTCTTTGAATCCCTTCTTTTATTTTGCTTCATGCCCCAAAATCTGACACTTCATTTCTATATAGTTGAATGTGGCTGGAGAAAAATCTAACCAAGGCAGTCTGGCTTCCCATTACTTTCATGCCACTAACCTAAAGTGGACTACAGTGGCTCCCAGCCACAGTCCAGCATTTCCCTGGTCCAGTCATTCTCCCAGTCTACTAGATGGCCATTTCATTTCCTTGTCCATTCTCTTCAAACCTCCAACCCTACTTGAAATTCTCACACCTGATGATTTTGCTTCCCTTTATACTGAGGGAAAAAAATACAAAGAAGATTCAAAAATACAAAGCTTTCACTACTACTTGTACCCAGTCAACTGGATCAGTGCATTATATTGTTTTATTGTCTTGTCTCTCTAGATAAAATATCATAGCTACTATAAAGTCAACACTTATTGAATTGATTCCACTCTCATCTTCTCAATGGCATCATCCTGAAACTATACATCTCTCTCATTTTCATGATCATGGAAGTGAGACGCTACCCAGTGAGACACACAAAATACTTCCAATATCTACAACCTAGATCAGTCAAATCAGCCATAATGGAAATACCTACACTCACAGGAAGAAAGTAACCACTTGATGCCCATTATTTCCATTGGTCTAATCAGTTCTCTGACTGTACTAGTTGAACAGGTTAAGCTTAATATTACACTAGCAAGCAATTTACAGTATTTTGACATCTCCCTTTTATGGGCTTTGGACATTTTAAATTGCTCATATAGTGCATGACATGCAGAATTAAAGCAAAATTAGAATAGATTTGAATATTAAGCAAAGGAACTGAAGCAGACGCACCACTAGCTGCGTCAAAGGGATAAGACTGTATTTTGTCTCCTCCACAGGAGAGTGCCAGCTTTTGTGGTTGTAGGTGGATGCCTCTCTACTGTCTCCAAATAGCAATCCTTTCTGCTGTTATAAAAAAAAATCCTTTTTGGGGACTTCCAAGTCCTTTATGGTCAGTCCGTGTGTTGAGATTGCACTGACCACATAGGTGATCATAGGAAGGCATACAACTTAGGACAGACCAAACGAATTTGGTCTTATGATTTTATCTGGTGTAATCAGAAGAGAGGAACACTTTTTTTCACTGGAGATGGCAAGACAGTGCAGTACATATATGGTGTTTCCAGTGACTATTTTTTACTATTATATGTGACGAGACTTCTGTTTATGAAATCAGTAGACCTAAAACATAATGAAAGACATTGCTGAGGATATTATTTGCTTTCTAAGCCATTCTTCCCTGAATTTTCAGTTAGTTGTGATGAGAGTTCAAATTTGAGTTAGGTTTCCATCATTTAATCAAGAAAGAGCCTTGATTAATACAGATATAAAGATAAAATAGAAGAGAAATGAATAGCACCCAAACAGCCTAAAGTGATGGAATAGTGGCGTCACGGCATTGTTTCTGTAAGTCACAGCTAACCACCAATAATTGTTATGGTTTTATATTATTTGTGATTATATGCCAGATAGTTGAAGTGTGACATTTGGAAAAATCGTTCCCTTTTGCAATTTGAAAAAAGAAAGTATATATTTAAACACCAAATAGTAGATCTTATTAAACCATATAACTATGTCATTCATTAACTTCTTTTCCTGACCCTTTTAGATAATGTCACCCTCCCTAATTTTCAGAGGACCCACCTTACTTAAATTGCTGTTGCATGAACTGATAATTGTGGAGGTTATTGATTACTGGTTTAGGGAGAATAAACCTGAGCCAACTATTTTTTCCTTTTGGAAAGTACATCCCTCTGGTCATCCTATTGGCTCCCAGCTGAAGTTGAAGATCTTTTCCAAGGAATTTAAAACTGAGAATTAGTGAGATAAAATTATTTGGAGGGTATAGTTGCACTGAAATATCTACATCTTATGTGTTTTTGCTTGCCTTGTTCTAATGTGTAAAGAAGTAGGTTGAGAGGGAGGGAACAAACTGTAGAGACATGCCAAAGGAAGACTAGGATGACCTCCTCGTTTCCCCAGAAGGCCTAGGTTTCCAGTTGTATTCCTGAGGTCCTGAATGACATTTCCTAAAACATTCCACCGCCCTTTTAATATATTTATTTTTCGGCTTAGGTTTAGTGAAGTTTCTGTTATTTCAACCCAAAATAGTCCTAATCATAGGACAATTTATCATGTGCCAATAAAGCATAAGATGCAGTAAGCTGATAGATATAAATAGTGGCGTAAAAACTGTGTCTCAACAAAAGCTAGTACTTCCATTCTTATTTATTGCTTTTTTTTTCCCTGTGTTATCAATTTTGCTTATTTGTTTGGTTAATATCTATTTTCTTATCACTAAATCACTTTCAGACTTTCTCATGGAACTCTAAAATGGCTAGCCTTTTTTATACTGTACATAATTTAGTGTACAAAATTTATATAGTACATAAATCTATGAGGTACCATTGGCTCCATTTTGTCTTCTTTCCTTCATGTTTTTTTTTTTTTTTCTTGAAGTGTCTTATCATTATGTTCCAGACTGAGCTGGCTGTTCTCTAGGCTGGCCATACTGCTGTTATTCTGGGACTTCTCTTTCCCATTTATTTTGAAGTTCTTTTGCATTTCTTCTCTGTTGGATAACCATTTCTTGGCTACTATGTATTTGTCTTTCTTCGTTTTCTCTCTTATTTTGGTGAATCATAACCTTCAGAATTTTTCTGAGAAAGAGTGCTTAAGAAGTAAAGATTCTCATGACTTATAATGCCTAAAAATGTCTGCACTTTGCCCTTTCCCTTAATTGACTTTTTGGATGTGTAAGCAGTTCCAGATTGAAAATCATGTAAAACATTATTTCATTGCCAGCTTCTAGTATTATTAAAAATAATCATTCTGGTTACATATTCTTGCTTTTTCCTTTATAGAAATCTCAGTTTTATTATTTTCTATTGATTCTGTTGTTAATTTGATAATTTTTTTCCATTAAAAATTTCCGTTTCCGTCCGTCTTTTCTTAATGTATTCTATTTTCTTTCCTTCAGTATATATATAGATATATCTACAGATTTCTCTTCTGTTTACTTTTTAGTTTTCACTTTCAATTTCTATTTTTGGTGAGAGATATTGTTTTATTTTCTTGAGCTATGCCCCAGATGAAAATATCATCCTGTAATTGTAAACCTTTCCTTTCTCTCCATACCCCAACTCCACTGCTTTTTGTTGCTTCTTTTCAAATTTCATGAAATCAGGGGCTTTGTCTCCTTTGTACTATGCCTGTTATATAATACAATGTCAAGAGCCTTTTTAAAGTAACATCTCTTAAAGATACTTCTAAATTTTCTTGATTAAAAATTCCCATTATTACATTTTTAATTTCTATTTGCTCTTTTTCAGGATTTCAATCAATAATATTTTTTTCAGCCTTATCGGCACCCATATCAGCAGAAATACTGGTTCTTTTAGTGCCTGAGTTTCTTCTGGGTACAGAGGTGAGTCACTTGGCTTTTCAGATTTGCCTGCTTTGGTAAGTCAGTATTTTCTCATCTACCCAGTTTCCAGCTTCAACTTATTGTTGATGTCGCTGTTTCTTTATTATTATCATCCTATATCCAATTTGCTCAAACTTCTTTAATGGCTTACTGGAGCTATTGGGGGGTCAGTTAAAATGAAATCATGTGTTCTTTTTGACATTTTTTAAATTGGCAGTCTAAGCATAGAATATGAAAATAACATTTAAGAAAAAACAGCTAAAATGGTTCAAAGTAGCTGTTTCTATAGATAGAGACTGTGGTTATAATATTGTTCTTCATTTTATAGAAGTCTTTTAGTAAAATGTGATATATATTTTCAAATAATATAAGCATAATATTTTGATAGAAAAATAAATGATTTAATTTAAAAAACAGGTACAAATTTTATTTTTGAACTTTGCTTGTTATCTTTTCATTGCAATTTTCAGATATGGTTGGGCCAAAAAAGAACTTTTTAAAAACAATTTACTGGGTAAATAAAAATCATTCCCTAACATCAATTTTGAGTAACTAGGTAAAAAAATGAAGTAATTGCAAGGTGGTTCTAACAGAAGCAGAGATTTAAGGTTGTCAATTCTTTTCGTCAGAATTATAAATAGAATGCAACAAAGAAAAATATAATAGAATCAAGTGTTTTTATTATTGTGAAGTTTACACCCAGAAAACATAGATAATAGGAGCTCAAATCAAGCCTTCCTTGAAGTGTTTAAAGAGATATTGACATTGAATGTTTGTAGTCTAATTTGAGTGTTCCAAATAATGAAGTAACTAACTAGACTTAGGATTCTGCATTTAAAAATTAACAATTCACTGTAGGTTCAATATGTTTTGACAGGCTTTTGTATTTTTCCCAAATATTAAAACATAGCTTGTAAAAATGTTGAATGATTGATTCTGCTTTTGAAAGCTCAGTTGGTATGAAATACCTCAGGTTACTGAATGTCTAAAGACATTCAAATATATTGGAGGGTACAAGAAGCCTTACCTGCTTATAAGATAGTGTGTTCTGGCTGGGCGCTGTGGCTCACACCTGGAATCCCAGCACTAGGAGGCGGAGGCAGGTATATCACTTGAGGCCAAGAGTTCAAGATCAGCCTGGCCAACATCGTGAAACTCTGTGTCAACTAAAAATACAAAAATTATCCGGGCATGGTGGCATGCCCCTGTAATCACAGCTACTCGGGAGGTGGGAGGTGGCAGTTGCAGTGAGCTGAGATCGCGCCACCGCGCTCTGGCCTGGGCAACAGAAGGAGACTTTGTCTCAACAACAACAACAAAAAAAAAAAAAAAAAAAAAAAAAAGGAAAGAGAAAAGAAAAAAGAGTAAAAGACAGTGTGTGCCCAAAGGCATTTTCATTAGCAAACTAATAAACTAGACAACTAACCAACCAACCAACCAGACACTCAAGGACATACATGTGTTCTTTTTTATTTATAATTTTATTCCTATCTCAGGAAACTCTGCTCTCACAGTGGCCACATATTGTTCAGTGCAATGTGTTATGTGACTTAGTCAATATTGCCTGGTTATTAGCGGGGTTTGTATTTTCTTTTCTTTTCTTTTTTTTTTTTTTTTTTTTTTGAGACGGAGTTTCGCTCTGGTTACCCAGGCTGGAGTGCAATGGCGATCTCGGCTCACCGCAACCTCCGCCTCCTGGGTTCAGGCAATTCTCCTGCTTCAGCCTCTTGAGTGTATTTTCTTTTCTTCGTACTCATCCTACCCTTCCTTCCTTCCTTTTTCTATTCTACTTCCTACTCTTTCTGAACATTGATTCCTTCACTGCTTATCCCTAATATTTAATGGTACAGCAGAAACTGTAGGGCTTTTATTTGTATTCTTTTCAGTGAGGAGAGAAAAATGATTCCTAATTGAAAACTTAGTCAAAGAGGAGGCCGTATAATAAGTCAAGTCTTCAACAAATCAGAGAGAACTTAACTAATAATCTGGACTTGCCTTTTGTTGGCAGGACCACGCAATTTGAAAAATGGTGGCCTATTCATTCCCTCAGCAAGGGTGAATACGACACATATATACGGTGGTGATTATTTTTTCATGCATGGAAAAGGAATATCTTGATTCCCAATAAATGCATGACATCTAATTTCACATGAGTGAAATATAGGTAAGACTACTTTTTCTGAATGATACATGATTGACTTTTTATATTTGAAAGAGTGTGGAAAAGGGATTTTCTGAACATTTTGTAACATGGTTACTTTTTAAAATGATAAATTTATGGTAATTTTCAAAATTGTGGAGAAGTCTGGAAAAAGGGAGCTTTGAAATATAAAAGATGCTCTATTAAAACTCTGAGAAGCATATCACATTGATTTAGAATTTAAAACGAATGATTTAAAGTATTTGTTCAGACTCACAGACCCTATCCTCTTGCCTAATTTTATTTTAGAATTTCCTGACTTAATTAGAAAAAAGCTGTATTTTGGACTCTGTTCAAAGGTTAGGTTTTGAAGACTTGTGGGTCTTTAGATTGAATGTGATTATATATAATATCTATCATTATTAAACAGCACATTACATTTTAGAATTTGACTTATTTTTAAAAATCTACACTGTGTGTGGATAGATTTATATTGGTAAACAAAGAACCTAGTTACACCTGCTTTTTCTCTCGTCTATGTTTTCTATATTTGTTTCATGTGAAAATGCATTTTTTAAGATTCATTCTTATGTTCACAGATGTATTTAAAACTATCTTGCTTGAAAATAGTGGGAGTGTCTCAAGGCATAAATACACTTTTAATCATCATATTTGGTCTCCATTTTAAAGACAGCTCTGCATTGTATTTACTAAGAAAACACTCTAAATGTTCAGATTTTATAAGAGACAATTTTAGTTACTCAATTAAAGTGAATGTTCTTTAAAAAGGAAGTGAAACATAGATATTTTTAAAATTATTCTTTAAAAATTCTACAATAAATTTATGATGTGTTTAGCATTAGTTTAAAAATTTCTTATTTTCTCAAAGTATACACAAACTGAAAATTGTATTTATTAAGGAAAATTTTGTTTTAATTACTTAGAGCCACCAGAGAATGCTAATAAACCATTTACAACCTTAGAATAATATATTTAGCATAATTGAGTCTTTTGTTTGTTTGTTGATTTGGTAGCTGTAACTTTAAGGTGCAGATGGTGAAATAGACTCTAGCAGTGGTTTATTGCTCACACTGTCTCTAGAGTTTTAAGTTCCAATTGCACCTATAAAAAGGGGTAATTAGTCCTTTCTGTTTTATTGCTGTTAAGGGAAAAAAAGCTGTTTCCGTTAACTGCCAACTGAATACTATTCTAGATTAAGATCCTGGTATCAGTAACTTATTCTCCTTTTCAAATTCTAAATCAAGAGTTCAAAACACATGAGAAATGTCACCTTCTTAAATATTATGGCCTATTAATTATGTCCTTGTAGTGAAGTTTATTGGTGCAATTAGTCGACAGATAGGAATATCAGTCTTTATAAAATTATATGTGGTGGAGACAAGGTTAATACTAATTTCGTATGCATTAAGGATATATTTGATGCATTCAGAGATAAGAGAACTGTGATATTAGTAAAAGGACATCACTTGATTTGTTTAAAAGTTTGAAAATAAAAACATACTCAAAGAATGTTTTTCTTCACAAATCAAGCAGTGTTGATAAGTTGAAAAAGTGTGTAATTGTTTTCCATTTAGATGTATTTTTTTGATAGCGATTTCTCAGTAATATCAAATATAATTAACTGATTCTAGAAAGTAATTTCATTTCTCCCTACCCACACATGTGTCTATAATATAAAAACAATGATAAACATTTTATTTTAATCAAAAGCACAAAGTAGGTATTCTAGCTTCCAAAATAATTTTCAAGCATGAGAAAAAAATTCATGTCAAGTATTAGCTTAATTATTTTTAACTTTAGTGTTTAGTGGCTTACAGGTAATGCGGCTTAATTCACAGAGGCTTTGAGATATTTCTGCATAACTTTTACTATTTTGAGATGTGAAAACAAAGAATCCCAAGGAAGATATATAAATTGAAAAGATCAACATGTCACATAACCAGTGATGGTATTAGTAGTTGTTTGTGAATTAATTATATTAATGGTTATAATTAGGATAATTTGAGATTTTGCATTAGTATAATGAAAGTTTACTTATAATGTTTTAGTCTATGTTTTAATTCTGCCAACTGTGAAATGGAAGAAAATGTCAATACAAAGAAGAGAGCAGAATTTGCATAGGAATGGAAACAATTACATCATGACAAATAGATCTTGAATTAGCTCATGAGCTGAATAATGTCATGAGTTTTTGTACTTGTAAATTTATTTTTAAAAACCATATATAACATGAAAGATTGATTAAGACAGCTGCATTTTTAATTCAGATAAGATCAGCTGTTTGGCAGAGGAGGCAGAGGAAAGAAAAATTGCTACAACGATTTAAGTGAAGTGAGAAAATCAAAGACAAAGTAAAGCACAATGAAATCATCATGTAAAATACACATTAAATGTAACTTCATTCATTTTAGAAGAAAAGTTTGTCTAGTTTTCAATGTGTCTAGCATAGGTTTGATGTATTAAAAAGTTTTCTTAGCTATCCTTCAGTGTGAACATAAGAATATTAAAGGTAAAAATAATTTTTGTTTAATTTCTTAAGGAATCTTAGTCCTGTCATTGTGTTGGTTGGTATTATGCAATCAGCACAATATATTTTAGGCTATGTGCTATTTTGCCTTTTTTTTTTAAGAGATAGAGTTTCACTCTGTCACCCAGACCAGAGTGCAGTGGTGTGATTATAGCTTACTGCAGCCTGAAACTTCCAGGCTCGAGTCATGCTCTCACCTCCACCTTCTTTTTGAGTAGCTAGGACTACAGGTGCATCAGGTGCATGCCATCACACTTGGCTATATTTTTTTTAGAGACTGAGTCTTGCAATGTGGCCCAGGCAAGTCTCAATCATCTGGCCTCAAGTGATTGTCCCACCTCATCCTCCCAAAATGCTGGGATTACAAACATGAGCCACCATGTCCAGAGTATTTTACCTTTTATTACAAAAATCTCCAATTCCTTGTTGTGAGTGCTATACCTAACCCAGCAACCACAGCTCAAATGATCAGATATCTACTACACTAATTATTAATAGGTGCCATCTACTTACAAGTTGCCTGGATTTTACCTACTATCTGTTGACAGATGCCTACAATACCAGCTCATTCACTCACCAGTGTTTCCATTGGATTTTTTTCCACTTAATCTGCTTGTTGTTGTCTTGTCTGAAAGGTCCACTACAGCTAAAAGCTGCCTGCCAAACTGTTCCTTGTATCTACTGCTGTTAGGCTCATAAATTGCCTTCTCTGTCATCTTGGGGGTTTCCTACTCTATTGTTAAAAGCATACCCCACTCAGTTGCTTAATAGAATTCAATTTTATCAATAGTAATAATTGATTCAAAAATAGTTATTGATCTCCTTTCTAAGAAGTTATAGGTGCTAATTATATAATGATAAACAAACAGACGTAGTACCTGCTTGCCTGAACCTTCTATTTTGGTGACCTGTTGGCATATATACACATAACAGAAAAATACATATGTAATTAAGATTTTAATGTCATAAAAAGATAGCAACCAGAATGTTGTAATAAGCCCTATGAGAAATAACCTAATTTGAGAGGACATTCTCTGTAATTTAGATTTTTTGAAGAATTAGCTATTATTATAAAATACTAATAAAATTAGTAACAATCATTATTATATTATTATTGTTGTTATAATAGTTGTGGACATTAAATTGAGATAAAACTGTAATAAGTAATGTTTATTTAGAGCTTAAAATATGCCACATACTCTTCTAAATGTGTTATATACATTAAGTCATTTAGTACAGCACACAAATCTATGAGAAAGGTGATATTACCTCAATATTTACAGGTGAAGAAAATGCAATACAAAGATGAGGTCACCTGCCTAGGGCCACACTGCTAGTGAAAGGTTGAGAGAGATAAGAATGAAGATTGTGCAGTGCCAGTGTCTGTACTGTTACCACAACGCTATACGCCTGTCAGGAGGCTGAGACCCAGGCCTCACATGAGTTAAAATTTGCAAAATAGTAAAAGTTCTGCCAGTGTACTGAAAATAGAAGGAAAAGCACATGCAATGACAATCACATGAATTATATCTGGAATGTAGTGACTATGGGTGTGGACAGATTAGCTCAAAGTGGGGACACAGGTAGGTCTTGCAGGACTCGAAAGGCAGAGTGAAGTCAAGAAAGTACTATTTGCAGGCCATTTACTTGATCCAGTTTATATTTTCTTGTTTGATTTGCTTTGCTTTATTTAGCTTTGCTTACTCATTCCAAACGTTTTTCAGAGAATTAATTGGAATGAAGCAATGAGAAAGGATGTCAGGTCAAGAACAATTGCTGTAGTTTAAGGAAAAGACAGTGGTGATCTCTCCACTAGGGTTGTAGCAGCAGAAATGCAGAAAGTTAGACAGAATAGAATTACATTTGAAAGAACAATAGGAGTGTGTGACTATGTGCGAGGCTCTTATTCTAATAGATACAGATACATTAAAACTAAAATATAAATCCTTTAGGAACATTAAATATTCTGGATTTTAAGCAAATAGGTCAATACTTTTGCTAACTGGATAAGTGTAATAGCTAACTAGTACAATTATTAATAGAGGAAACTTCTGAACCTGCTGAGAAAGATGTAATCAATAAAATAACAAAAGAGTAAAGAATTATAAACACAGGGATTAAGGAAAACAATGGCATAAAATATATTTTTGTAAATTTCCCTGCATACTTATATTATAAAATAAATGTTATCAATATTAAGAACTTACAGGCATAATTAATAGTATGAGGTTTAAACAATTAATCATTCCAGATTCACTTGACAGATTTAAATATAATCACAGAATTAGTGAAGGAAAGAAATGGAGCAGCTGTCACATACTTGAACATTGAGGAAGCATTTTATACTACCTTTAAAGTTTTACTTGCACAATTAATGCAATAAACTGAATTGTGTCCCCCTGATCCCTCCATATTAGTATGTTGAGCCCAATCTCCCAGTCTAATGGTATTTAGAGATAGGGCCTTTGGGAGAATATTAGATTTAGATGAGGTCATGAAAATGAGGCCCTCACAGTAAGAGAAAAAAAAATAAGAGAACAAACCAATATGCCTGGCTCTCTCTCTGCCATTTGAGGACACAGTGAGAAGGATGTCATCTCCAAGCCAGAAAGAGAGCCCTAACCAGAACCCAAGCGTGATGGCTACCTGATCTCAGAATTCCAGTCTTCAGAACTGTGAGAAAATAAATCTCTGTTGTTTAAACCACCCAGTCTACAGTATTTTGTTATGACAGCCCAAGCTGATTGAAACAATCAATTTTTTAAAAAGATAAAAATACAGTCAATAATTTTAGTTAGAGACAAATGGCCAAGTACCAATCCAATGAAGATCATATTTGGTAGTTTTAGATGTAAGATTGTTTGAATCTAAATTAAACTAATAATTAAAAAAAATAAGTCAATTGAACTTGGAATACTCTAGGCATTACACTTAAGGACTTCAAGAGTGACCCACACCAATGTATTTGAGGTACGAAACATTTTACTTGTATGAATAGGCTAGGTGTCTCTAAGGGAAAGTAAAGGTTGGAATTAATTTGAGAAAGCTGCTCATTTCCAGAGAACAGAAACAATACTTTCAACATAAATATTAATGAGTAGCATAAGTATGGGAAACAACTCTGCTGAGTATGAGAATGGATTCAGAATCTTCCTAAAGAGTAAAACAATTAGAAGTAGTAGTCACTATACATACCGCATACATACAGATGTCTGGTTTCCAAGGTATTAGACTGAAATTAACAAGATATCCATTCTTAACAACAGTTTGCTCATTTGAAACATGGCATTTTAAGGAGTGTCATCCTATACTTGGAAGATGCAAATTTTTTAGCGTCTTGGCAATGCTTGACATTCTTGAGGAAATTTTAAATTATATTATTTCCCAGTATTGGCAATTAAAGGCAGATCCATGTGCTTTGGTAATTAATTTAGGAGAGGTTAGGACTGGCAATTTCTAATGAAATTTTAAATCTTCAATTAGGATAGAACCAAATAAAATGTGGTAACACAGAAATGTGTTTTAAAATGATCCACAGAGTAGGTCAAAATTTTTCTCAGGAAACAATGTTCCATT
This sequence comes from Sapajus apella, assembly GCF_009761245.1. NCBI lineage: Eukaryota > Metazoa > Chordata > Mammalia > Primates > Cebidae > Sapajus > Sapajus apella. The sequence goes on along the minus strand of NW_022436948.1, from coordinate 25,465,693 downwards.
GCACAGAAATGTGGTATGAAAACTTTAAAATGTTTTGTTATTCCTTAGAGCAGAGCTTGTTATATTAGTCAAATTGGTTATAAGGGGCTGCAATCAATTACAAACCATAGTGATTTTATTTTGAGGTCATTTCAATCCTGTTAAGAGTAAAACTTTCTTAACTGAATAGAGACGTGTATTTACACAGTATTTTTTATCTATACAGGGAACTGGAGTGAGAGCTACGGAACCTCATTTATCTAGAAACATATCAAGTCGCACATATTAAAGACGGCAAAATAAATTATTGATTTATCTGACAAGATTTTTATAGATTCTGTCAACACAGTACTCATTACTTTCTTATTTCTTGTATTTTATAACCATCAATCTTTTATTTGTTTATTTATTTATTTATTTTTGAGATGGAGTCTCACTCTGTCGCTAGGCTGGAGTGCAGTGGCGAGATCTCACCTCACTGCCGCCTCTACCTCCCTGATTCAAGCGATTCTCCTGCCTCAACCTCCCCAGTAGCTGGGATTACAGGCGCCAGCCACCGTGCCCGGCTAATTTTTGTATTTTTAGTAGAGACAGGATTTCACCATGTTGGCCAGGATAGTCTTGATCTCCTGACCTCGTGATCCATCTGCCTCAGCCTCCCAAAGTGCTGGGATTACAGGTGTGAGCCACTGCGCCCAGCCAATCTTATTTTTTTAAAAAACGCTAAGGTAAACTTACCCCTTTGCCCATAATAGAGGCTATCCATCTCACCATCCTAAATTAATATATATTAATAGTTTATGTTATTTCTAACTCCTCTAAAATTATTATATTTAAAATGAAATTAATTTTTTAAGAAAATTACTCAAACTAGGTTGAAAATTATTTTATGTACTGCATATAAATGGCACTGAAAAATCAGTTTTTTGAAGGGAGAGAGATAAAGAGCTTCAAATAAATTTAAACTACTTCTAGCATTTTCCACATTCATATTTAATCACAAGTAGGTTAATCATTTGCTTGGGCTGTGAATGACTCACCCTCTACTTTCTCAGGTTCTTAAAATGTGAAAGTATTATGGTATTTGTTTCTTCCATGGTAGATGAGCATATATACTTAATGGTTTGTTTCATTTATTTTAGACATAAAGCTTAAAAGTTTATAATTGATATGAAAGAAAGTAAATTCTACTTTTACTGAAAGTGTATTTCTCATTCTAATAGTTTACCTATGTATATAATACATTGAAATTTAGTTTAAAATATCCCTATGAAGTCCAGGCATAAAACTATAAATAGACACCTAATTAAGTACCCTTTTACACTCAATGAATGCCATATTATCTAGAAAAGACATCACGAAATGTTGCATTAGTAACAAAGTATAGCAAAAATGAAATCCGTTTATTTTCATTATGGGTGGTCTTCGGTTTACTTAAATAAGCATATGCATTAAATACAATATCCATATACTTAGCATTTGGCGACAGTGGCAGGTTCAAAGCCTTTGGGGGAAATTCTTCCTTCTATTGTATCATTGGTCATGACGGTGCAGCCATGTATCTGAGAAATAGTAAGGATTGATAGAGTAGCCAGGGAACTTACGACAGATGAAGAACTGGATAAAGTTAACTGTGAAAAGATGCTAACAGAACAAGCATCAATTAGTGTAGAAAAGTAAAACCTTGGGGGAGATGAATTATATTTTATGAACACTGATAATGGATTCTGAGTAAATAGGTTTACATTTCATTGGGGAAGGTTATTGTAAATTGAAAAGATGCAGCAGAAATGCAGCTATATAACAGAAGGCTGAAAAATCGTTTACTCTGATGAATATTTTTATGAGAAATTTTGACTCATAAAACAATTATTCAGTATAAGTGGTGAAATAGTATAACAGATATTTGGAATAAAATTTGAAAACTGGTAACAAGTGTATAAGGATAAAATTGAAAATTATAATACGTGACCTTTTCGCATCTAAAATTTCATTAGCACTTGATTCAGTTTTGTTATTTAGTGCATTAGAGAAAAAATTATTTCCTAAGGTCTATCAACATATACATAAAATTCTTCTTTTCATTGATATAAACACGTATGTATGCATAACATTTCAAATTAAATTTAATTCCTGCTTTATGATGCGCATTATAAAATGAGTTGTTAACTGGTTAGCAATTTCCTTTCTTTTAAAGCTGTCAGCAAGCATAAACCTGATACTACAACTGACAAACTCACTAAATCCCACTCTTCCTTTTTCCTTAGAAGAGCAACGCTAGAGCAGGTGCTACATTATGATCATCAGAAAGCCATTCTGTTTAACATGAATAATGCCATTCATAGGGTTAGCCATCTGTTTGCTGAGTGTTTTTCAGACCTACACCCACAGCCGAACAAAAGCAATGCATATGGGTGCCACAATCATGGATTTTCCAAAAAGCTTTTGTCTCTTGTAAAAACGAAGCAGATTATTTTAAGAACTAAGTTATATTAGAAATGCAGGCACTTAAATACTGTCTTTTTTGTTGCTTTGTGGATTCCAGATATGTAAATCAAATATTGTTTGGGTTTTTGCGTGTAATTTATGAGCTTAAAAAGGAAATCTGAACAAATTAATTATAGTTCAAAAATATGCATCACTGAAGTATATGCAGTCTGTTGTGCTTATATTTCTTGGACTTTATATCCCATTTTAAAGTGTAATTTTTTTCCAGAATATTTATGTTGTATTTTTACTTTGTATTCCATGTAAGAAAACTAAGTAAAGAATTTCCTTTCCAAATACAGTAAACAGATGTTATTCATTGACTATTTTCCCAGAAAATAAAGCATAAGGGAAATTGAACAAATAGTTAAGTGAAATCAAGATTTTCTTTGATGTTTCTCACTCTTGCTATTCAAATGATAATCATAGAATTATCTTTAACTAGAGTCCACTATTTTATCACTAGAACACAGTGATGGCCTCTCTAGGATTAATTCAAGAAACTTCTGGAAAAATAATAAACATAAAATAATATTTGAAAAAAATATACCTGTATAACTTCAGTAAGCACACCATTAAAAACCTTAAATGTTTGTGTGTTTGTGTTATGTATATATATATATATATATATATATATATACATGCATTTTTTTTATGTTACTCACTCTTGCCACAACCATTATATATTCCTGAAAAAAACCCACTCTTCCTGAAACATTTGCTTGCTGTTGTATTTAGGAAATAAGTGATAACATTGTTCAATCTATTTTGATGAAATCCAAACTTATATCCAGCATTGAAATGTTTGACAATTTGTTTTGAATATATTTGAAAGTACAGAAAGTGTTTTGAGCAATTTGAATCTATCCATTGAATTTTTCTTTTATATTTTTAAAACAGTATGATACAATATCAATGAAATTTCCTTGTAAATTAATAAATTATACGCATCAAATTCAGTAACTGTGGGACAGATAAGCATAGAAATTATATAGAATCTCCTGATAGTGTGATTTACTAGAATCTCATTTTAATACATAAATTTCAAAAACTATTTAAAATCATTTTATATCTACCTGCCTGGATCTAATGACAGTAACTTCAGGAAGTTCAAGTGCTTGCTTAGGACATTTGGCTTAATGATGACAGAAAATCAGCACCTGTTAAGTGATGATGTACATAGAAATTCTATGTCCCAAGAAGGATATTGATGGGCTTTTATTCTATGCCATGAACTGAGTGAAAGACGAAAAAAAGTAGGTAGAACTAGAGATTTGAAGGTCATTGGAAACATGATGAAGGCTTATATATATTTACAGACATGCAAGAAAAAAATCAAAACAAAATTTGTGTTTTCTGCTTTTGGAAAACGATTAGTTCACATGGTGAGAACTTAGGCGGTTAGCACTTTTAGTTACCCAAGACTGAGGTGTTCTTTCTGAATGCAATGATCTGTTCACTTAGGGGGCTAGTATGATGCTGATAAAGGAAGTCATTAACATTCTTTTAAAATTATGGAATATATGTAAAATAACATTTAAGAAAATTATGTCTCAAATTTTGAATAATAGCTTTTTTTGCTTACTCCGTATAAAGTTATTCCTTCAATGTTCTTGTATAGAACTTTATTATAATAGCAACCAAGTTGATTCACATTTATTTATATTTTACATTTCTGATTGCTCTTGCTTATTATGTTATTGGTTCTCTGAAATCGGAACATACTTTATTTCTTCTTCATATTCCCAGCATAATGATGATAGAAAATATAACATATACACAATAATATTTCTTAAACATATGGTAACAATAAAACTATTATAAATTACATATATTGATACTGTGCATATTTATATTGATTAATTTAAAAGTCATCTAAAAGTTATTTCCCTTACTGTGGAAAACAAACATCATTTCAAATAAAATAGTGTTGAATTGATTTTGAGAAGAAAGTTCAGGACTAAATAAATAGATCTGGTAGTTGCTTTCTTAAAACATATATTCTGTCAAAAAAATCAAAGTCAAGTGAATGAGAAATATAAAGTTTACAATATATGTGTGACTTATAAACAACTCAATAATTCAAATAACCCATTAGGGGATTGCTACTTTTGAACTGGTGGCACAAGGCTATTATTCTCTTAATGATTCTATGCAGTTTAAGTAGAAAAATTAAATTTCCTTAATTATTTTTATGCTCTTCATCTTACATGTTAATTTTTTCATTACTAGTAGCAAACATTCCTTTCAATTTTAGCCAGAAAAATTTTAACCTGAATCAACTATGCCCCACTAGATTTCTGATTCTGAAGATGGAGAATGAGCTAGGTTATAGTACAGGGACTCAAAAGGAAATAATTTTATAATAGAATAATTAGAGAAAAGAGAAAATGTGATGTACAGTTGGAGATATTGGTCATAAGGATGAATTATCATGGTTGCCTATTTTTCAGAAATTTTAACATGCATTACCCCTTTATATAGACAATGTTTGTGTCACCCTAAAATTCATATGTTGAAATCCTAACCCCAAATCTGATTGTTTTATAAGATAGGGCCTTTTGTAGGTGGTTAGGTCATGGATGCAGAGCCCTCATGAATGGAATTAGCACCCTTATAAAAGGGATAATAAATTACCTAATTGGTACAATGAACATTATTCAGGTGATGGTTATACTAAAATCCCAGGTTTCACCACTATGCAGTATATCCACATCGCAAAACTGCACATGTATCCCTTAAATTTATACAAATAAAAAATAAAGATAAGTAAAACAGTAAAAGAGACAGTAAGGTAAGTAAAAAGGGACCCCAGAGATTGAGCCTAAGCACTTTTTCTAAGTACTTTATGTATGTTAAGTCATCCACTTCTTACACCTACCCTGAGAGTACAGTTTACAATTTTTCTCCATTTTATGGATTAGGAATAGATGCAAAGATACACACCAAGTAGTTGGTAAGAATGAAATTAGGATATATAATTTCTGGTTGTAAAATATTCCCTTTAATCATTCTTTTAAATTTTCCCTAATAGCTAGGAGAAGCATCAAAGTTAGTGTGTAAAATAAGAGGAACAAGTAGAGTCAGTTGAAAATGTACAGGTCTGTAGAGAGACAAACACGGAGAAAAGGTTGCCAGACATGTGCAATAGTTCGAAATCTTCTAAACAGTGGGATTTTTGGAATGAAAAAAGCAGACACTGGCTTATGTAGTGCTCCATTTGTAGCCCTCAGCAGCGATGAGGTGTCTTCTGGGAGATGAGCATTAGATTGGACCTATGTCTTAGTCCATTTTGTGCTGCCATAACAGAATAGCACAGGCTGGGTAATCCACAAAGAACAGAGATTTATTTCTTATAGTTCTGGAGCCTGGGTAGTCTAAGATCATATGCTGGCATCTGGTGAGGGCTTTCGTGTTGCATCATCCTACAATGGAAGGTGAAAGGGAAAATGTCCATGTAAGAGACCGCAAGATGGTCAAATTCACTTTCATAGCAAATCCACTCTCGTGATAAGAAATCTACTACCCTGCTATCGGAATTAATCCTTGAATGAGAGCAATTGAAACTGCTGAGACATGGATTTGAGTCTGGTGCCATAACTTACTTGCACTTTGGGTTGTCTTCCTTGGAGAATGTGTGAGTGTACTTGGACAGAAAACGGAGTGCATCAAGTATTTCTGACAAGCAGTGTTGGCTGTTTAAGACTGTATTATCATTTGAAAATACCTGTCCAGAAGAAGTATTATATTTTCTTCACTCTGCTTACATGGGACTTGGCCTGTAGCTTGCTTTGGCCAGTAAATAGAGATCAAGAATATTACATATCACCTCTGCACAAAAGCTTTATATGCAAGTAGATTGTTTGACATTAATTATTTTCTTTTTCTTCTTGCCACTGCCAGGTACAATTAAAGGCTGCTCCATCCAGCCGAGTTTAGGATAAATCACTATATGGGATGAAGCTACCCTAGCGTCACTATGAACATATGATTTTCATAAGAAATAAACACTGGTTTATTTAAGCCTCTGAGGTTTGGGAGAGGTTATCACAGAATAGCATAGCCCATCCTATTGCAGTAACTTTATACTGTGTCAACTTAGTTATGCTGGAAACACACACACACACACACACACACACACACACACACACACACACACACGTAGAGAGAGAGTCTCACTCTGTTACCCAGGCTGGAGTGCAGTGGTGTGATCTCAGCTCAATGCAGTCTCCATCCCCTAGGCTCAAGTGGTCCTCCCACCTCAACCTCCTGAGTACCTGTAAGTACAGGCATGTGGCACCATACTTGGCTAATATTTGTATTTTTTATAGAGATGAGTTTTTCACCATGTTGTCCAGTCTGGTCTTGAAATCTCAAACTCAGGTAACCTGCTCATCTAGGCCTCCCACAGTGCTGGGATTAGAGGGGTGCTCCACTGCACCCTGCTGCACTGTATTTATTGGAACACTTTCCATACATGGTTCTGGGTTAGAATTGGACACAAGAGAAACACTTGCATGCATTGCAGAGACAGAAGGAAAGCAGCAGCTGCTATTATCTAATGGCAAGAGTGAGGCACTAGGAACTGTTGCTACCTGCATTAGAGAGCTTCAGTGTAAAGATGGAGTAGTTAAAAGTCTAACTTGACCTTGTGAATTCTAGTTTGTGCTCGTGTATTTCAGTTTTTCTTTTCCGTCTCTCACTAGACACCCAGTGTTCCCAATCTTAGGTTCACCACTGGAATTTCATAGACTTTTTCAGTAGTTATCACAATTGTTGAGTCTAATCACCATAATAAATCCACTATTCTATGCTATTCTATACAGGTTTATTTTGTCTTTCTGATTGAACCCTAATTTATAAACCTGTTAGAACCTCTTTAGTTGTAACTACCATGTGTTTATAAAAGGCTTTGCATTCATTATTTATACTCTTTACAATAATTCTTCAGGAGAGGCACTACTATTTGTAATTTGGAGATAATAAATCTGGAAAAAGAAGCATTGCTTTCCAAAGGTAAAGAGCTAGGGAACTGCAGACCTTGCATCTGAACCCATGTTTTGATAATGTTCTTTTACCCGTGTCACAGTTCTCATTACAGAAACTTTATTCATTATATCTGTGATACTTTGCTGATGTACAGTATTTCCATTTGGGAGAAGTCATTTTGCACATTTTAACTGCCAACTTAAAACCATTTTTTGAAGTATGGAATGTAGAAATGAGCTTGCAGAGCAAAACTGTGCACCCATTTTAGAGGCCAAATAATGACAGGAGAGAATATGACCCACAGAATATTACTTTGCATGCTGCAGTGCATTTACACACGGTAATGAAGGCTTTAATATCAGCAGGAGAGAAGAAAGTGACAATGAACATTAAAGCTGAACTCTTGAATTCTCTCTCAATGGAGCATGAAATAAGGCATGTCATCATGTCAGCATATGCTAGGAAGGATTTGCTTAGACCCCCGTCCTTTTCGTACAGTAAGTCGGCTTCATAGTGAGTCAGAATCTCCAACATTGTGACTCTTTTAGACCTTCTCATTTCTTCCCCTATTCAATCCTCTGCCTTTGCAGATTTACTATGATACTAAATTGCCACCTTGTCAGAAATATGTACAAGCCTTTTAAGTTTCTCATATAGTGGTGAAGTTTCATGAAAGGCACATTATTATAGTACTGCAAAAATATCATTTTGTAAGAGGGAAAGGATATTAAGCCATGTTAAAAATGCGTCTTCATCTGCACTGCTCTTCTGATCTAACCATGCCATATAAATAATATTATTATGCTAACATTCATCCTAAATTTGACCTCACGTTGTGGTAACAACACTAACACAAAACTGCTAAAATGATCATTTCAAAAGTACCTGATGCATATTTTATCTGTAGTAAAATTGTTACCAAGTCAGATTAAGGTACTTGACCCTTCTAGGCCTCACTAGAAAGTGAGATTAACTAGATTATCTAGATCTGGATAATTTCAGATCTACATTCCAAGATTTACATTTTATGACCTTATTTTTTCAGGCTTTCTCTTAGTCCTTGTATAATTATTTAGCCCCTAAAACGTTTTATGCTGCATTAATAATAGAGAAAGTATCATTTTATTTTCATTCTAAGATTTCACCAATGCTATATCTGAACAGATTAGCATAAATTCTAAGAAAGCTTATTGCAGATGAAGTTGTATTAAAATGCAATCATTATCATAGAAATACAGTGTTTGAAGTTCAAGTATTAAAGGATTCCAAAGTATTCTTTTACATTCAGTTGGCTAAATTGTTATTTCTATTCCACAGATCTTTTAAAAACATTTTAATGCTTATTTTAATATTAAGGCTTTATGCCAATTTTGGCCAACTTGGAATGTAGTTCAAATATAGGCAGAACAAGAAAAGACAGAAGAAGAATATAAATAGAATCTTAGAGTCTGAAATGTATGTGGTATGTTCAAGGGACAATGAAGAGAGTTTCTTATATACAGTAGACGTCAGAATCTAAAATTCTTCTTCACTAAAATTGAAATCACATGATGTTAATAAGGTGTCTTGATGGGAAGAAAAATATTCTTATTTGCCTATCTCACAGGTTTATAACAAACGTCAATAAAAGTTCTGAGATAAAAGTCTGCTTTAAATAAACTTGCCTAATTTGTTTAATTACTATAATTTACATTTGGAAGCAGATTATATCGTTGACCATATAATGCCATTTATACCAAAACAATTAAATATACTTGGTGTCAATGGATTCATCTCTAGGTACAAAGGATACTTGTGTAATAAGTCAAATAAGTAAAGAGTTATTTGAACTATTTAATTCTCATGTTAAGAAATGCATTTTGTTTCTTTTAAAGTTTCGTCCTTGAACTGCACTTTGTTTTCTTATCTAATCTACACATAATTTAGTTAAATAACCTAAATGGTTCCCCCATTTAAGCATAGCTATTTGACAGATTTTCTCAAAATAATCAAATACACATTACGTTTGAGATATATAATCCCACAAGTGGTGGAGATACAGAGCCTTTTACTAAAATTAAATACCAATGACAATTATTTTTAAACTTCCCTAAGGGCCAACATAACAAAATCTAACAATAAAATCTACAAATATTTAATTTTGAGCCTGAATTCAAGATATACAATGGCAGCAATGAGATGAACACTGATTTAGGGTTTGCTATAGAGATGGTGCTTATATTTTACTGCTTACCTATTATAACAAATTCATTCTTCTCTTCTGATTTCTGAAAAAGTACATTGCTAGATATTGATTGCCTATTTTTTTTTGCCTTTCAACCATACTGAAAAATAAAGTATCAAAGAACCAGAAAATCCCATTTCTCTTGATACAGCTTTTTATATTTTTATTTATTTATTTTAATACATATTTTATTGCACTTTAGGTTCTGGGGTATATGTGCAAAACATACAGGATTGTTGCATAGATGCATACATGGCAATGTGGTTTGCTGCCTCCATACCCCCGTCACCTGTATCTGGCAATTTTGTTTTGAGAATTTGGTGAGTGCCCCAAATAAATAGAACATATCAGAAAAGCAACAAATAAGACTTTGTTGAGATTACATTTATAGCAGACTCAAACATCCTGAAATAGAGCTATTCAAACAATCATGAATTTATGATTACTGAGTACAAACAAATAATTGAAGCACAATACGTATTGAAGGATATATGACATCTTTCCATACTTCTTTCTCGCAGTTGAGTATCCAATGCTTAAGAAATACATATTTTCTGAAAGTGACCTGAATGTTTCTGTTTAGACTTGATCATTCCTGGTTTTACTTCGACTTGTTTTTTGGAGTTCAAACATGCACTACTGTATATTTACATTAAGTAAGTCTTTCCTTTTGAATGAAATGGAAAATAATTCCCATTCATATTATTAGTGGTATTTAGATATGGCCCAAACTCTTTGACATTTTAAAAAAATTACCTTTAAAGTAAATGAAAGAGACTTAAAAACTGTGTTTCAAGGTATCCAGAGTTTGGTTAGTAGTTTACTAAATTTTGTTTCACCATAAGAGTTATAATTAAATAGCTAATGTGTTTATTACCAGATTGCAGATATACAGTATTGGAGTGATAAGGGTCAGATGCTATCTAAACAGCAGGTCTTGAATGAGAAAAATTAGCTCAGCTTCTGTGGTCTTTGTTTTTCAGTCAGAACACATGCACATCACAGCTGGGATTCATACTGGTCTGCTCATTTCTGGTAGTCTTCCTGTCCTTTCTACTTTAAAGAGAGAAACATATTGACCAGAAACCAACATGCTTACAGGAGTTTTACCTTTAAAAGAGAGTGAATTCTTGTAAGTACTAGATAAGAAAGTTATACGATCCATTTTATTTATTTCAAGTAAATAGCTGGGTTTAGAGAAATTTGTTTCTATATGCCAAGCAACTCTTAGGACTCATTTTGGACTTTAGAAGTAAATCATAACATTTCAATATGATGAAGAACTTTGGACAATTACATAAAACTTAAAATAAATTACTACTTCTTCTATTAGGAAAAATACTTATCAATCTTTGGGTTAGCCATAGATTTTTAAGACAATCTTTCTCCTCTAATTATCAATTTAAGAATATAAAGACTTGATTGCAATAACAAAGATAGGGAAATGTGAATAAGCATTATACCTCCAAATATGAAAACTCAGCGATATAAGTGAACAAAATAGTTTGGTCCATGGTTTTATTTCATACAGAATTATGAGTTCAGCGACAATGTTCAATGTTCTAACTTAGAGAAGAAATGTATTTTATTAATTTTAAAGATTCAGTGGTATAAAATAGATTTTTTAAGCTGTTCTACCTGATCATTGGATATATTTGCTATATAGACTCAAATTAAATTTCTTTGGAAATATTTGAATATAGTCTTTTCATATCAGAACATAAAAACCCTAAATTCATTTTAATAACTGTGCATTATTATGTAAAGGGATTATTTCAAATTCTTTTTTCACTTACAGTAAATGTGTGGAAATATCTATTTTCTCTTCTGTTTTAGTGCCTCTTATTATCTCCAAATACCAGTAACTTTCACTGAATGACATCTATCCCCTCTGAATCTCATGGTGAAGCATGTATCTCAATGTTGGGTGAAGTTCTTGGGATTTTAACGCAAAATTGTATTTTAAACCCATACCAAATATTTAGTTATCATGTAAGTGGAATCCACTTTTGCCTCTGCCCTGCTGTGCTACAATTGGTTACTTCCAATTCTTTCCTCCAGAAGAGCTAGAATGACATTTTAATGAAGGTGATTTTGATCATGTCACATTTTTGCTATTATCTTCTATTGATTTTTTAAAATATCCAAAATCTGTAAGTGGGTATACTATAGCCTGAAGAAAACTATCTCTGCACACCACTTTTCTTGACTCCCAGAATAACAGCCATACCAGAATGTTATTTTTTCTCTGAAAATTTTTCATAGTTCCATTTGCTTATGGCTTTCTCACATCTTATTCTTTCCTCCCTGAAACTCTGTTAAAACAACATTTTATTTGCTCAAGGGCCACTTAATTTTCCTCAGTTTAAATGCTGTTTCCTCTAAAAAAAAATCTTTGATTCACATTTCAGTGACTGTATGAGGGCATGAATATTTCTTCAAAAGCATTTCAGTTTATTTGCATTTGGGGCTCATGATGAGATAATAGTACGCTCTCTGAAAGAGCATAGGCATCATCATGAAGCTTACTGAGATTTCAGACTTTTACTTCTTACATGGAATTATTATTTAATTTTATTAAGTTTCACAAGCAAAAAGAGTTGATCACCACTAGATTCACCTCAATAATAAGTTTTACTATAATATAATGGCACAATAATTTTTACTTATTGGGTAATTGCTTCTGATATTTGTAGAATGCTGATGTCCAAAATCATCATAATAAGTTTTGCAGAGTCCAATAAAATATGGTAGATTGGGCATAAGAGGACAACACACAAAATTCTACAGATTCTGAAAGTTAGATATTTCTCCAAAGAAATGGAACTACCCCCAGATAGAATCTAGCTTCCCAGTATGCTAGCCTTTCTACCAACAACCAAAGTATAAAAATAAGAGGCTTAAATTTGAATTAATCATTAGCATTAGAAAACCAATAATTGCCTGTAATAATAAATTAACCTGTAAAAGCATATCTAAAGAAAGCATAGTTAGTGAAGAGAGTAAGAGAAATAAACACCTATGTCTACTGAGATAGCTAATTATTATACTTAGGGGAGAAAGCAGTTGGCTAGAATCTATTTCTTTCCTGACTCTTGGGATTGGGGATCACTCTGACAGAAAGAAAGAAGTTAAGTGATCCACTCTAATTTCCTTACAAGCATGTAGATGACTAGACCTTGTGGTAGAAAAACTAGCGCTATTTCTTGGGAGGAGAATTATTGCCCATAGAACACTACTAGCAGAATGTCCCTCACTTATAAATTAAATCTCACTTATAAATGTTACCTATTATTCAGAGCCAAAAAAATTGTGTCTGATGCCAAACAGAAAAACCTAAAAAGCAAGACTTTTTGTGTTGTCTATGTCTCTTGATAGTTAGCATCCTTGAAATTACTGGTAAAGGTATCTGTTTTGTGTGAGTTTGATTTAGTGATCTGATTCGTTGTGTCAGCTGAGCTCTTATGAAGGAATAAAAGGCTTAGAAAATGAGAAACTCATTTTAATGGTAATTTGAAACATAGCTTAAAATAATAAAAAATTTGGAGGATAAAATTGGTAAAATCTCTAAGAAAACAGAAAAATAGAAAAATAAGAAATAAAAAATAAAATTAGAGGATTAATATAAAAAGTATAAAACCTTCCTATAGGTACTTTCTGTACCTCTGCATCCAGTAGAAGCAGATAAAGAGAAACAACAGACAGAAGAGATTATCAAAGAAATGCTATATTAAAATTTAAGAACACACATATTATCAAATTAAAAACAGCCTTTATTTTTACTTTTTATTGATTTTTTATTGTTAGCTGAAAATTTTATTTATTATTAGCACACATTTTTTAGGCCTGTATGCTATTTTTTTTTTTAAGTTTCTTGTTACAGAGAAAGACAGTATGCTACTGCTGAGATACACCAATAGTGACCTGAAACCATCCCCCCAGGCACATAAAGTAAAAAATTGAAGGCACTTTTCAAACTTCTGCTGTCTTGAAGCATCATGGATTTTTGTCTGTTGCTGCATATTCAATTTTGATTAGATAGGCATTAGCATATAACATAAATAGCATCAAAAAATTTATAAAAATGAGTTGAAATGTTAGCCACACAACTATCTAAGTGTTAGAATTATAACGTCTAGCATGGTTATCTTGGAATGTTAGCATGAATTTTTTACTTAAAAAATACTTCAGAAAACTCTCACAATGTAACATCAACATTTAATGCAAAATATTTATGTGTGCAGCAATGCATTGGAGTCATCCTGTCAAAAGGGCTTTCTTTCAACATTTCCGAAGATGAGAAAATGAATGAGGCTCATTTTTGGCTCACCTGGTACTGCGCTCACTTCTCTGTTATTTTGCTCTGTGGTCAAAGAGCAGAATCATGAGCCATGTCCAAGCCAGCGACCTGAAGTGAAGTATGAACTGTGAAAACTTCTCTCTTCAGTTCTGTCTATTCATCCACCACTTGTACGTCTAGGCTACCAGATACTTTTCTAGGGCTGCCTGTTTTGTTTTGTTTTAAACGTTTAGTAGTTCCTGATAGGTATGGTAGTTTCTGCTAAGCACACTTGCTTTGTTGAGTCCTGAAGAGGAGATCAGTAGTCTCGTTTGTCCTGATATATTATTTTTAGTGATCCAGACATGCTTAGAGATATCTCAGGCAGTTGTCAGAGTTCTGCTTTATGCAGCAATATAATCCCAAAGACAGAGAGCCATCTATCTAACAAATTACAAGACCTTTTGAAGTTTTAGATTTCAGTTGGTCTTCAAAATGATTTAGAAAATTAGTTCATGGCTCATTCTACATCTCTGCATCCTGACCTTCTGCTAGATTAGAAATGATAAACTTGTTGGAAATTATTAAAAAGAAAAAAATGACAAAATCATTTGCCTCTTTAGTAGGAAGCATGAAATCTTCATACATTTCATGTCCTTTTAATTTTGTCCCAAATCACCTCAGCCATTGTGGTATTTATATCTAATAGAAAATCCCAATACCAATGTCAATCTGAGCTAATACATAGAATTATAACGTCCTATCAGACTTATGCAAATCAGAGATCTGTTCCAGTGTGAATTAAGCTTCACTAAATAATATCAAAGAAGTAGGCAATTAAGAAGTTGAGGGAAAGCAATGAGATGTCTGGATATTGGAAAAAAAATTCTACATCTTGCTTCTCACGTTGGACATATCCCTCTGGTGCAGAATAATTAAGGTCTCTAATGAAGTCTGCAGAATTCCATGCACAGCAACGTATGTTTAAACTATAAAACCTTTCTATGTGTCAGCCAAGAGAATTGTATAGTTTAGGAGACATTTTCCAGGGGGCCATAGATCATAAATCCTTGGTTGAATTTATTGCATGTATTCTAAACCAGGACCAACCTTCCAAGGGGTTTTGTGGAAAAGCCATGAATGCAAACAGAGCTCCAAACACAGAAGGAACCAAGAAACCAAAAGAAAGGCAGAAAAATCTGCTTTGTTGGTTAAAAGCAATTTATTTGGGAAACTATGGACAGAAGTGTGGTCTTAGATAGCAAGGCCAGTAGATATCTGCACCATTACTTCTCAGACCCAGAGCTTGTTTTCCGTAGGAAAAGGGTATATGTGCTCTGTAGAGACAATTGAAGGCAACTTCCTAAACATGCAAGAATGCTATGTACATCATGGTCTATAATTTGTGCAAGAACTTCAAGATTGCTCTGATCTGAGGATAGGATTTAGTAGTACATGTTTAGACTAAGGACAGTAAACAAAGTTGGAAGCAGAGGGCATTCCCAGGAGTGATGTTATTCCGAAGTCAATATGGTGGATTAGCATCTAAGATGGAGTTGCTTTTGCCTCCACATAAGGTCTTTGCAGAGATAAGTTTAAAATGCTTTCTGAAGTGATACTGTTTTCACATACTAATGACAAGGACTTTCTGTACCAATATGGTAATAATTCCAAGATATGTGGACTAAATGTAAGTACAAAGAGAATTACTAATGAAATCTTGAAAGAAACATACTGGCTGGTTTTGTAGTCTAGGGAGCAATCTATATACATATATATTTTTACTTGCCCTCTCCAGTCCATACATTTATGAAAAAATGGTATAATACAAAAAAGTTATAATCCTTTCTTTGAAATGTCTCAACTTTATTCAATCAAACTATGCTAAATGCAGATAAATCTGTGATGAACATCAGGTGTTCACTTGTTTGCCTCTTAGATTCTTTCTTCACGATCTTGTTTTTATGTTCTATGTCTTACATAAGAAAAAGAGGAACGATAAGTCATACTAGGAAGCAACGGCTTCCTAGTGTTCATACAAATTGCGCAAGATTCTGATTTCAGATGCTCTATCAGTTTCACAATGGGGAACCTGATAAGATGGTTATGTCGATGAGAGCAGCTTTTGGCCTCTTCTAATGAGATTCATTCCATCTCCCAGAGCAAATTGACATGAATATTTTCAAATGCTTATATGTCATTTCCTCTTGTAGAATTGCCTACAGGAGCTGGTATTTATGGGTACAAAAATTTTTATTTTTTATTTTTTTATTTTTATTTTTATTTTTTAGACGGAGTTTCGCTATTGTTACCCGGGCTGGAGTGCAATGGCGCGATCTCGGCTCACCGCAACTTCCGCCTCCTGGGTTCAGGCAATTCTCCTGCCTCAGCCTCCTGAGTAACTGGGATTAGAGGCATGCACCACCATGCCCAGCTAATTTTTTGTATTTTTAGTAGAGACGGGGTTTCACCATGTTGACCAGGATGGTCTCGATCTCTTGACCTCGTGATCCACCCGCCTCGGCCTCCCAAAGTGCTGGGATTACAGGCTTGAGCCACCGCGCCCGGCCAAAAAATTTTTTTAAAGTGATTTAATTTTTCATTGGAAGTTATCTGTTCCCATTACCAGTAAGAGACAGAACCATCTCTTATGTCTCAGAGGGAAACAGCAAAATAAAGCAGTAATTTTAAAAAACGACCCTTCTTATAACTCTCAAGATATGAAGGCAATGTTTAAAGGAATTTAAAGCAGATAAGAAAGTCACAACATATAAATTTCTCTGAATTCTTATTTTTCACCTTAATAGCTACAAGAACCACAGGGAAATAGAAGACATAGAGCATGTTTACATATTTAATGAAACCAATTACTAGCTTCTGCATCATGGCCTTAAGCTACATAAAGTTACAGGAAATAAAAATAAATAATCTAACCACTATTGTCCTCTTGAGTTATATTCTGTTATTGAAAAATCAAGTTGGCCTTCTTAGACAGTTCTTATAAGGCAATCCACAACTCTACCTCATGTCTGGATTCTGGAAAGCAACACCTGTTATACAGAGCAGCAAATTCCTTCACCAGCAACAATCAAGAAAATAAAACACTTTCCTTTAATCATCAAAAAGATGTAATATCTCAGCCACCAAAGAGTGCATGCAACACCTTTATATAATACCACAAGTTGAGGATTCAGAAAAAAAAAAATAGCATCTTTACATAAAAACTACCTCTGTCTTAGTTTGTGTTCCACACAAACATTCTCTAAGACAAGAATTTAAGAGCAATTAAATTATTTGGGAGGTAATCTCAGGAAACATTGCTACAGAAAGACCAATTGAGAAAAGAAAGAAAGGAAGGCAATAAATAATATATTATCAAGGAAGTTACCCACTGTGGGCAACTGAAGATTTATTCTACTGGGAAGACTTGAGAGATATTATAGAACACAGGAGTCAGAGATTTTTTTTTTTTTTTTTGCCTTGGGAACACATTTGCTATTTATTTACCGCCTTCCATGGGCCTTCCTTGAGGGCCATTGTTGAGGGGGTGTTAATTCTGTAACATTATCAGCTTGCCCCATACACAGGCATGGCAGGCTTTGGTGCCTGAAGTAATAACTCAGTGAGAATTTAAAGTAGTGCTAAGATGATCTGAAATGGTAAGAACTGAGGAGTATCAGGTTGGCACAACAGCATCTTCTAAATCACCTCTTGGGAATCTGAGATTTAAAGCGTGTATGTAAAATGACCTAGCGTAAGATTTACGGTGTTAATATATGTTTGTTTTCTTCGAACCAACTGGCACATGAGGATAGAGAATGTATTTACAACTGAATAAAACCTGACACTCACCCTGCCACCGTCAAAAAAGGAGGAAGATGTACAGGTCAAAAACATTCTGTGTATGAGACAGACAGGAGATGGCCAAGTTGATTTGCTGACAGAAATTTTAATACCCTTGGTTATATTTAACTGTATTACAGTATGCTAGCTTACATCACTACATTTCCCCTTTCCGGAATCTATTTCATCTGCCATAAAAACTCCCTCAATGGCTTTAACCAAGAGGAATTTAGATGACTGTAATCAACCCTAATTTTCAAATACAATGTGAGGCCACTTGTTGGCAAAGAATGAATTTGTCCAAAATAAATATTGCTATAAACATCATAAGCCGAGTTTTAATAGTACTGTCAAACAGTTTACCACTGTGGAGGTACAGGATGCACTATTCCCAATGTTGCATACAAATTTTTAGGGCTCTACTTCATCAACAGTACATAGCATTTTAAGTCTTAAGTTTTAGATATTCTGTAGATAAGTTGCAGCATCTTACTTTGGTTTAATTTATATTTCTTAGCTTAATAAGGAGTTTGAACACATTTTCTATGTCTGGTGTTTGTATTAATCTTTTAATAAAGTGCCTATCTACATTTCTTGTTCATATCTTTAAATGGGTTTCTGCCACAATTATTATTGATTGACAATAATTTATTTATACAAATTTATTCAATGCATTAGAAGGGATTACTTCTATTTCTTAGATTATAGTTTCTCTCAATTATGCCATTTTTAAATTATGAATCTTTATTTCTTTATTTAAATACTGTTTATTTTTATTATTTACTTTTTGATTAGTACATCTGTATCCTATTTAAGACATAATTCCCAACCAATAACAGAAAGTCAATGTCATACAAAATTATGTAGAAACTTTGATGTTTTATCTTTACATTATGTGTCTGGGATTGATTTTGTGTATTGTGTAAGGTGGGAAGGGCTCACCAGTGCTTGTTTCCAAACTTGCTGCATTACTGTCATCCTGGGACTGACATTGATGGCTGATGTTCATTCTTTCATCAGTCTTAGGTTTTTCTTTCTCATCTTAAGCCCTAGTAGATAGCTTTAAGCCTCCTCCCAAGAAATAATTCACGGAAAATAAATTTAATGAACTGTTGCCTGGATTAAATATCTACATTTATTTTAAAAACCTATTTCTTTAGAATATTAAAGTTATTAATCTATGTCTTCTAGGAAGTGATTTAGATGTTGGAAAATATAATTCTACTGAATTTTGTTCCTGTTTGGTTGACACAATTTTAACCCTTTCTAGAAATATACAAGATGTTTTTCCATTCCTTATGTTCTGAAATTTTACAATATACTCGTTTTTGTTTTAAGATTTAGACAACGGAAATAAAATTTCAGATAAAATTTGCAGCATAAGAAAATAGAGAAAATTAACATGTTTACAGTCTTCAACTGTTCAGATTTTTAAAGTTTTATATTATATATTCTTTTTTATCAACATACCAAAATACAATGTAATTCAAGAACGTTTCATATATAATCACTTTGATAAAAAAGAGATTGACAAGAGCACAAAAATATTTTAAATAGTAGACTAATGACTTCAAAGTTACATAAAGCTCTTATAATAACATTAGCAACTGTTTTGAGAAATGTGCAGAAACTCCTGTAACTGCAGGGTTTTATAGCCAATGTGTTATAACTAATATAAAACTAATATATTGCTAATAGACAATACTTTCACACTAAGTTATTTAATGGCATAACTTGCAGAATTCATAATTTAACAGCAGATTGAAAAAGAAAATATTTTAGATTCAGAAGCAAACATTTTGGATTTCTCAACACTTTCTCCCTAAATTGCTGTGAGATACATTATTCATTAATATCTAGATCCAGAAATATTCACTGAGGGCCTGTTGTGGTAGGTAGTGAATTAAATGAGGGAACCCATGCAAAGTGCACCTGGAGAGCCTGTGATGTGAGGGGATTTAAATATAAGTTGCCCTCACCCCACTTTTCAAAAATATTTTAAAATGGTTCATAACATTCTTATTTTATATGATTCTTGAGTTAGTTAGATGTATATTCCTCAATCTCCAAGTATTTTGAGATTTTCCTGCTATCATTTTGCTATTTTTAAAGTCCTTGTGTTTGAGAACATATTTTTAATGATTACTGTTATTTTAATTTTATACATGTATGTTCAATGGCCAAGAATGTTCTCTATCTTGGAGACTATTCCCTGTGAGGTTGAGAAGAATGTATATTTTGCTACTGGAACGAGTATTCTATTAATGTCAGTTGGATCAAGTTGATTGATAATGCTGTTTAGGGGTTAACTATATTTTTGCTCATTGTCTTCTTGATCTATCAATTACCGAAATAGGGGTCGAAATCTCTATCTGCAATAACAGATATGTATATTTCTCCTTGTGGTTATTAGTTTTTGTCACATATTTTGACACTCAATTTTTAAGTGAATACTTCAAGATTTGTTAATGTCTTTTTGGAGAATTAAACCTTTTACCATTATCATTACGTAATGTCCCACTATCTGTGATGATTTTCCTTGTTCTTCTCTGTTTTGTCTGAAACGAATAAAGCTGCTCCCACACCCTTTTGATTAGTGATAGCATCCATATCTTTCTTCATCTCCTTTATTTTTAGCCTATCTATGTCTTTACATTTAAAATCGTTTTTTTGTAGGGAACTGATAGATGAGTTTTTTTCCCCTGCACTCAAAATTTCTGTATGTTAACTGATATATTTAAATTGTTCACATTTAAAGTGATTATTAATATATTTCAATCAATATCTATTATGTTTGTAGCTTTTTAAATTTCTTGAACATTGTTTCTTTTTTATCTCTTCTGCTCTTTTTATATCTTCCCTTGTTTTCACTGAAATTTGAATTGTTTTATTTTACTTGCTCTCTTAGCCTATTAATTATACTTTTAAAAATGGTTATTTTAAAGTTTGCCACATACAACGAATTCAAGTGCATTTTAAAATAACCCTATACCTCCTTACTGGCTGTTCAGGTAACTTACAGAGTATTTCCACTTCTCTTCTCCTATCCCTTAAAAATTGTTGTCATTTATTTCTCTTATCCATATGGAATAAATAATAAATTGTTAATATTTGTTCAAAAATCCATGCCTATTAGATTCATTTGGAATATGAACATTTTTATTTTACTTTCACTTATTTCTTTTCCACTGACTTTTCTATTTTTATGTAGATATGATTTTCTGACATATCATATTTCTTCTTCCTGAAGAAATATTTTAACATTTTCTGCACGGGTGGTCTCTGGTAATAAATTCCTTTAGCTTTTGTTTGAGCAAGTATTTATTTGTTGATGACTTTTCAAGGATAGTTTTGTGGGATACAGAATTCTAGATTGGTATTTTCTTTTTCTCTTTCTACTCTTGATATAATTAACTCCACACTCTTCTTGCTGACATAACTGTCAAGAACTCTGCTGTAATGTTTCTCCTTCTTTTTTCCTTCCTAGGTAAGGTGTTCCTTTTTTTTTTTTAATTTCCTTTTTTGTCTTTTTCTTTCTGCAGCTTGACTGTGCTATGCATGGGTGTCATTTTTTGTTATTTATCTTATGTCTTGTTTTTAATTTTTTTTTGTAAATATAAAAGGAGGTGGCTTTTGAGCTTCCTGGATCTATAGTTTCTTAATTGTCACCAGTTTTGTAATGTTCTCCACCACTCTTTCCTCAAATATTTTTTCTGTTCTTTTATTTTTCTCTTCTTGGCATTCCAACTGTGCATATGTTATAACTTATGGAATTGTCCAGAAGTTCTTGGAAATTGTGTTTTTGTCATTTTTTTAAGTAGAAATAAAAGAGAAAACTTGAAAAGTTTCTACTGTTGTATATTTAAGATCACCAATTCTTTCCGCAGCCAGTTTATTGATGTGTATATCCAAATCATTCTTAATTTTTGTTACAGTGTTTTAAATTTTAAGAATTTCTATTGATACTTTTATAGTTTTATCTTTCTGTTTGTATTACACATATGTAATTATATGTTGTCTACCTTTTTCATTAGAGCTCTTAGCATATCAATCATAGTTATTTTAAAGCCACTGTAAAAATTCTGGTATCTGCTTTGAAACTTGCTTTTTCTTTTCAGACTGTTTTCCTGCCTTTTCACATGACTTATCATTTTTGTTGTTGTTGAAAGCATAGCATCATATATTAAGTTATAGAAAATGAGGTGGATAGGCCTTTAGTGTGTTTAATCAAATTTAACCTAAAACTATCTCCTTACATATTTTATGTTCTGCCTAAAGTTTTCTTTATACATTGTGAATTTTAACAAGTGGAGGTATAAACAGACCATAGCCTATACTTGTGCCAATCACCAAGTTTTTGCCAATTAAATGTAGCCAACAGTTCAAATAAGTCGAACGCCGAGCTGTAACCAATCCTGCTGTTTCTGTACCTCACTTTCCTTTTTCTGTCCATAAATCATGTGGCTGCACTGGAGTCTCAGAGCCTATTCTCACTCAGAAGTTTTCCTGATTCACAAAAGTTTCATAGCTCAGTTAAACTTTTTTTAATTTAATTTGGCTGAAGTTTTTCTTTTATCAAGTGTGAGGTTTTATGTTCATCTTTCTAGGACTTGAATTGCATTTAATATTTGCTGTAGCCACGGGTGACAAGGCCTTCAAATTCCTCTAGTATTCTTACTTGTCTCTCTTCTTTGTTTTTTGTTTCTTTAAGATTTCCTTTTTTAATGGCACCCGAAGCTCTGTTATTGCGAGAATAAGGAACAAGGTAGGAGGGGTGTTTTATAATCTTAACATCAAATCTCAGTCTTTTGTGGTTCTGCATCCCAGAGCCATGTCCTTTACAGGCATCTCTTACCTCTCTCCCCTCCTCCAAACTTCGTTGAGATAAGAAAGCGGACAGTGCTGGAACTGGATAATTGCTTTTCTGTCTATGTGAGATAAGTCACTGGCAAGTTCATTTTCAGTAGAAAATAATCCATTTTTCTGGAGTATGCCTAGGTTTAATTCAAAGTGGTCACTGTTTTCCTCTCCCCTGCCAAAGACATGAGTTGAGTTTTCTTAGTTCTCCACCATGAGAACCTGGTACCTTTCCTGGAGATCAAACCCGTGAAGTTGTGGGGGTCCCTCTAAGATTACAGTCCCCAGCAGGTTTTTATTCTCAAGCTAATCCACATATATATATACACATATATAAATATATATGTATATATACACATATATAAATATATATGTATATATACACATATATAAATATATATGTATATATACACATATATATACATATATATGTACATATATACATATATGTATATATACATATATATACACACACACATATGCACATGTATATTATATATATATATGTATATATATACATATGGGAATGATGACTTCCAAGTCCCTTTCTTGTTAGAGGTGAAACAATATACCCTGGTTTTTCACACATTCAGATTATTGGCCTTGGAGCAAAAAAACAAACAAACAACAACAAATCAGAACCTCATGGACGTTGATATAGAATGCACATAGGAACCTCCTTAATACATATTTACAACCTTCTAAGATGCAGAGGTTATGAAATCTAATTTTCTTCAATTTCTGTACAGAAGTTCACATTTCTCTAAAGCATTAATCAATTTTCTCATAAATCTTGCAAATGCACTCCAAACACATATACAGTTAGAAAAAGCATAACAATGAAATGGCCTTGGATATAGAACCAATATTGTATAAATACCTAACAGATATATGAAGCATTACAGGCATTCAATATGCACAAGGATTTCATTACTGCCCTGGGGACTGCAACTTTCTTTTGCTGAAAATGACCTTAAATAGCTAAGCAATGATAGCCTGTCTTCTTATCACCTGGCATCCTCACCTTAACTGACAGATACAACAGTTCATCTGGGCTCTGCCTTCTTTCCACTATCATTAATAATTTTTAGTGAGTCAGTTTTCATGGATTACCCACATTTGCATTTTGATATTCATGACTAATTCTCTAGTAGTTTTCTATACTTAGATGAAATGGAGAAATTTTTCCTTTTTTACATATGAAAAACTACTTCAAGGTACTAATATGAAGGTACCAAACCAGGCTTCTTTAAACCGTGCTGATGTTTCTGTCTTCTTGCTGTTGTGCTATTGTGTCATTTAGTGGCCATGTTTGATCTCATACTCAATGAATCACGCTGTAAACCAAAATAACTATTTTAATGAACTGAGCCACAATTAAAACAAACGATCAGGCTATTTCATACTGAAATGTTGATTTAAGAATTCTTTTAAACTTGGAAAACTGGCAACCTTAGGTATGCATCTCTACGTAGAAAAAAAAAAAAAAAAACAGATTGGGATATATGTAATTATCCTTGGACGTTTATTCCCATATTTACCATTTCCTTTATTGCTTATGTTGAGTGTGTGTGTACATATATGTATACATCTAGCTTATTGAAAATGAAAGCAGTAGGCTCCTTCATTAAATACAACACATTTGATTGCATGCTATTTTTTCAAATATGTAAGTAACATTTGGAAAACATTATAAATGATCCAAAATACATAATTTTGGTATGTATTAATTTTTTAGTGCTCATCACAAAAATAAATGACTTTAGTTTGGTGAATAAATTATTGTGTAGATAAAATGTCTAGACTATACCATACAAACTAAACTTGCAAATCCTTCCCTCACTATTTCAGGAATATTTTCTTTTTCTTTTTCTTTTTCACTCTGAGACTCTAGTGAATGTCATTTTTTCTTTTTTAGAAAACACATTATATTAACATATATTTATCTAGCTTAAAAGATCGGATATTTGAATTTTGTATCTCTGGAATAAGAGAAGTCATTCCTTGAATGAAGCCAACTAAGAAAAAAAAAATGTTTTCCATCTAAAGGATAATTTCATTCTCCCTCATATTCAGTTTTTAAATTTTCAATATTATTTCCAAATTGCCCTTTTCAAACAATTTAAATTTGTGAGCTCTTCACTAAGAGCTGGTTAGTATCATGAAGTCATATAAATAGTCATTGGCAAAGAGTAATTATCATACCATGACGCTATTAAAATTGTATTGACTCATCTGAAAATAGCTGGAGTTGAGTGACAGAATCTCATGGCTGATTTTCAAATATAATTATAGTAATTCATTCATTTTTTGTTTACTTGTTTTAGTAACTGTTGTTACATATCAGAATATTCCAACACTAAGTGACTTAAAACAACCTTCATTTAATCATCAGTTCTGAGGTCCATAATCCGTACAATGAAAATGGCTTGTCTCTGCTCCACAGTGGCTGGGGATTTAGTTTTGGAGACTTAAAGCCTGAGTAAGCTTGGCTGCTTGGAGCTAGAATTATCTGAAGGAATATTTGCTCACATGTGTTGTGGGTATTGCTTTCCCATAGCCTCAATCTCAGCCACACTTGAGGTATGAACCCTGACATATGATCTCTCCCTGTGACCTGAACTTCCTCTCATCACTGTGGCCCTAGGGCCATTAGATTCCTATGTGGCAATTCAGGACTCCAGTGTTAGTGTTCTAGTGAACCAGATGGAAACTGATCACCTTTATGATCCAGGTTTGAAAGTCACTTATTGCTACTTCTGCCATTCATTCTTTTAATCAAGAGCAAGCCACAAATACAATTTAAGGGAAATGGAAGCAGCTATATCTGTTAATACAGTTGTGGCAATGTTTGAAAATGTTTTAAGTCATCTTACTGAATGGGAAGTATTGCAAGGTTCTTTAGAAAATATGATCTGCCAACGATTGCTTAAAGTGAAACTGAATTAGACTCTTCTCAAATGTGTGTGTGTGTGTGTGTCTGTAATCCCTTCTCATCTTTGTTACACGGAGGAGACTTTAATGTTTGAAAATCCTTTGCATTTTAGTTATTTCATATCTTTCATGTTTTCTACATAATCCTGTTGCCTTTGGTTCTAAAATCCAATAGTGCTTATTTCTCTAAGGGTATTTAGCGGCAGGATTTCTGAATGAGAGTAATTGATCTGTGAATACACTGCTATTTCAAACACAAAATAACTTGAACTAAAGTGTTGAGATTTAGAAATATGAGGATTAAAGTGGCAATTGATATTTCTTATCAGAAGTAATAGAAATGTACACTTTATTCCTCTGAACATATATTTTACAATGTAAACCTATGTTTAAAATAAATACTTAAATTCTAGGTCAATGATTTCAAAGAGTTTATGAAGAAGATACTATATAGTATTAATCATTGAAATATATTTAATAATTGCTAGTATCTGCTATCAAATATTTATTTAGTTTTATATCAACACAGCCAATGCTAACCTTGAATGTAAATAGGTTAAATGCCCCCACTAAAAGGCACATTTAGCTTCCTAAATTTTTTTCCTATCAATTTAGCTGTTTTTACTCTATTTTATAGATAAATTCTGAGGTCAATGATTTTTAGCTCTTCTTCTTTTCTGATACATGCATTTAGAGTTGCGATGTTCCTAGCAAATTTTAATTAAACTGCATGGTACAAGTTGTTCTTTGTATTATTTTCTCATCATTTAAATAAAAACATCTTATAGTTGTTTGCACTGCTATATGCATGTCAATTAGTAGCATTTTGTCAGGCATACTGTTCCAAGTATTCTGTAACATTACCAATTGTCTGATTTTTCTTTCAGTGACAGAGATACTTTTTTCAGTCCTTAAGATCATAGATTTGTCTATTTCTGATTTTAATTATGTCAACTTTTGATTATCTATTTTGATAGCTTTATTGAGGTACTATTCACTTAACTGCCCATATTTAAAGTGTAAATTTGGGTAACCTCTGAAAAAGGTACATGCCCATGAATTCATCCCCACAATCAAGATAAAGAACATACCTATCACCTCTAAAGATTCCTAGTGTTTCTTTGTAATCCATTTTTCACCCCATTTTATCAGCCCTTATATCATTCTCAGGCACATGGTGATATATTTTCTGTCAAAGTAAATCAATTTCAATTTCCTATATAGATGGCTCCACACTTATAATAAAGTTACATCTCAATCAGCCCATGCTAAGTTGAAAATTTCCTAAGTCAAAAATGCATTTAAGACATCTAACCTAGTGAACATCACAGCTTAGTCTAACCTACAGTAAACATATTCTGAACACTTACATTAGCCTACAGCTTGGAAAAATTATCTGGCAACACAGTACACTGTAGAGTATCAGTTGTTTATCCTCATGAGCATGAGGTTAACTGGGAGCTGCAGCTTGCTGTCACTGCTAACCATCGGAGAAGTGTCATAGAGCCAATTGCTAGCCCAGGAGAAAACTCAAATTCAAAATTTGAAGTATAGCCTCTACTGAATGCATATTACTTTGACACCACTGTGAAGTCAACAAATTAGAAGTCAAAATCATATTGTAAGTTGGGGATGGTCTGTAATTTTATATAAATGGAAACATATGCTATTTAAATTTTTTCTGACTTCATTGACTTAGTATATTTATTAAAATGTATCCATGTTGACATGTGAATTGATAGATAATTCCTTTTTACTGTTGAGTAGTATTCCATTGAAAGAATATTCCACAATTCATTTATCCATTCACCTGCTGATGGACATCTGAACTGTTTCTAGTTTTAGGTCATTACAAATAGATCCACTGTAAATCTTTGTGCTGAAGTTTTAGTCTTCTCATATACTGTTATTTCTCTTAGATAAATACTACGGGGATGAATGGATAGATCATATTGTAGGTGTAGGTTTAATTTTTTAAGAAATTGTTGAGTGTTTGACAAAGTGGTTGTAGTATTTTACAATCTCCATCAATAGTGTATAAGAGTTCTCGTATGTCCACATCCTTACCTTACAGTAAATGTGCAAATAATGTTAGATTGTGCTTGCTTAGAAGAAAAATTTGCTTATTTTCAAATGTATCTATTCTATTTCTTATCTGGCTTTGGAATTCTCTGTGCATTAAATATCTACCCTTGCTTTGTCTGTCTAGTAATTCCTACTTACTTCTCAAGATCAATCTCTAATCTTCCCCAAAATGTATTGTATTCTCTACCTTGTACAACATCTTTGTCCTTCAAGTTCTGAAGTCCCTATGCCATAGAAACATTCTTATAGTTCAGGCAATCTTACCTGATTAAGGGTTTCTTGAAGGAAGAATCACATATTATTTACCCTTTAACTTGCTTCAGAGCTTGACACATATTAAGAGCTCAATATATTTTGTGTTGTTAAATGAAATAGTAAACATAATTTTCTAATTCTCTGTCTTATTGATTATCTGTAAAAGCTTGTAAATGAACATTTCTTACTAAATGGAAAGACACATGGAATTGCATTGATTACTTCTAAGACTTGAACCATCCAGAGTGCAATTAATGAATAAAACGAGATATAAAGATACTTCTGAGAACATGATTTGATTTAAAATTTAATCATCGCTCACTCATGACTGAGATTGGAGTTTAACTTATTAGATACCATCTGCTGCCTAAACATCTAAGGAATATTTTTAAGGAGTATCTTTATAGAGGATATGATAATCTTGTGCCAACTTGTTTATCACTTATCTGGTTGCTGGCATTTAAACCTTGTAACAACAGAAATTATAGTTGAGTGCATAAGGCAATAAATGAAAACTAAATATGATAAGAGCACAATGAAAATGTAAATGACTTTTTCCACCAGATTCATTACTTCTGGTATCATAATGAGCTATGTAAATGTGAGACTAGGTTACATGGCAACAATGGAATGATTCAGAAGGCAAGCTTTGTTCAGGCAAGTGCTAGTTTGAGTATCGCCTATACCTTTAAATACCATTGTAATCTTGAATAATTAAGAAACCATTGTAACTAATGTAGGTTTTCCATCATAACTACTGAATAATAATAACAATCTTATGAATTGTGGTAGCAAATGTGTGCATGTTTATATACTTGCTTATTTTATTCATGATCCACATAATCTAGGCAAGATGATCATTTAGGACTGAGGAAGTCCAGAATGTGCCACTTCACAATAATCCACTTTGGCATAAGGATTATTTTGAGCCAAAAGCAGTTCAAACTCAGCAGAGGAAGAAAGAGGTATCTGGCCTCCCATATTCTGCCTAAAAGGAGGGCAAAATTTCCTTTTGTGGGGGTGTTGACAATTTTCCTTGTTAAGGCATCCCTCTTTCCCATACCAGGAACAGGAGAGCAACTCTTGTCACCAGAGATGGAGAGTGGACACCAAGATTAGGCTGCATAAACAATCCTTACTAAAGTGGTCCTTACCTTGCATTAATTCATCCCTTCCCGACAATCTATTGTCCATAAAATCCATAAAGCCCAAACATTTCCTTTGTTAAAATGGTACATAAACCCGAATCTAACCACTTCTTAGAGTTTCACTTCTTTTCTGTAAAAATCCGTGCATGTAAATATTAATAAAATTGTTTACCTTTCTTCCTGTTAATATATTTGCTACTTTAAGCCTCCCAGTCATAAAATCAAAAGGGTAGAGGAAAAGTTTTTCCTCTCCTATAGTACTCTTAAATTAGACATTTTAACTTTAATTGAAAAAAATGATAAACTGAAAAAACTAATTATTCAATAGTTACTTGGTTCACAAGCATTTCTAATTCCTAGGAGTTTTTATCTTTGCATGTCATATACATTCTAACAGTTTCGATATAAGACAGTCACACTATGCTCAGTAAATGTATATTTGCAATGTTCCTCTGTTATCATGTAACATTAATTCTTTTTAGAGCAATTGGTATTAGTTTCCTGAATCTGCCATATAAATTCCCACAAACTTGGTGTCTTAAAACAACAGAAATTTATTATCTCACAGTTCTGGAAGCCAGAGTCCAAATCAAGGTGTCGATAAGCATGCACTCCCACTGGAGGCTCTCAGAATTTCCTTCCTAGAGCTTTGTGCTTCAAATGACTCCAGACTTTGAACCCAAAAGTATCTGGGACTGGTCTCCATCAATTTAGAAAAGTCATTTTGCCAAAGTTAAGGGCAATTGTTCTTATCTCTCAGTGTGTCTCTGTGTCTCTCCTTCTGTGTATTTTATAGGGATACTTGGATTTAGTGGATGATTAGGCTGATCATCCAGAGATCCTCAATTTAATTGCATTTACAAAACCCCCATTATTCCCGAATTAGGTCACATTCACAGGTTCTGGGGATCAGGAAATGAACATATCTTTCAGGGTATTTTATCACTCACTCTTACGGATGACTCATGCAAACTCTATAATTTTAACTTGAGATCTGGTGTTCACATGAACACATGCATTTACTAAACTGCCATGTGTGACTTTGTTCCATTTTACCACCTTTGTTACTCTAAAACAGTAGCTGCGTTGCCTAATCTGATCTCATAACAGCACTGACCTCAGCCTGACTGTATTATTTTCTATCATTTGAATATCAGAACCTTTTCGATTTTTGTCTATGCTCTTCCATACAGGAACTTTTACATCTGTATCTGCCCTCTCTACTACTGGGAACACGAAGCAATTTTCAGAATAGAGTTACAAAAATATTCTCCGCTTCCCGAACCTATAACAAACAAAAGCTGCTCTTAAGTTCTTTTTTTCAAAGGTTACAGAAAAAGAGTTGAAACTAGTGTTTAACATGAAGCTACAGAAGCTCATTATCACTCAGCAGCTGACAGAAAAATGTTTTTTAGCCAGATTATGTAACATTTCTAGGTCCCTTGGCACACAACAACCACATCCTGTTGCCTCTTTGTGGGTAACTCATGTGAACTCACACCAAATATAAGTTTCTGTTTTAACTAATTTCCTATGGAAGTTTTGCTTGAATCTCTGCTTTAGTTGAAAGCATTTCTAACTTGTTCTTTAAAATTGATTTGGTTAAAAATATGACCCTCTGAAGATTGTTTAGGGCTAATCCTAATACTGAAATCAAGTAAGCACAGACAATTAAAGGTGGAGACAAGTCACTTCTCAGTAGCTATTGATCTTATCAAATCCTGTCATCCATATTAAATGCACAGATCATTAGATCTCTTTCTGTATTAACATTTGTAATGGTTGTGGTGGAACTGGAAATGATTATCTCAGTGATTTCGATGGTAGTATTTTTGGAACCTATGCAAATAAGATGCCTCTCTGTGAACCATTTCCAGATTATCCATTTATTCACCTTTCAGTATGATAACTTTTTTTAAGTGCGGACAAAATCTTTGAAACAAGTTCATTGTTAATTACTGTATGGTAAATTTTCTTGCATTTTAAAATTTGTTACCATAAAAATCTCCCCTTTCTTACTATTGGTTTACAGTAACCAGGGCCCAACTGTGGATATCATTTCTTCTTCCAATTCTCCCATGCTCTGGCCTCTTTAAAATATTTCACAATGTGATGCAGACATTTTGATAATTTCTTTTCTTTTCTTTCTTTTTTTTTTTTGAGACGGAGTCTTGCTGTGTTGCCCATGCTGGAGTGCAGTGTCACGATCTTGGTTCACTGAAATCTCTGCCTCCCAGGTTCAAGTGATTCTCCTGTGTCAGCCTCCCGAGTAGCTGGGATTACAGGCACATGCCACCATGCCCAGCTAATTTTCGTATTTTTAGTAGAGACAGGATTTCACCCTCTTGGCCCAGCTGGTTTTGAACTCCTGACCTCGTGATCCATCCACCATGGCCTCCCAAAGTGCTTAGACCACATAACGCATTTATCAGCTAAAGGCAAAATATTCTTTAAAATAAGTTTACATGTGTGAAGTCATGAGATCTGGGCTTTAGTCCTAACTCTGACATTCAACAGCTACCAAAGGCAAGATATGTTGATTTATTATTCAGTATCTCTTTTTCTGTATTGGTAAAATAATGGTTTTGACTGTTTAATAGCCATCAGGTTCCTTTTATCTTTGTTCATCTACATTGAAGTACGTCAGTCCTAGGTCATATACCTTTCTTCAGAAAGAGATATAGATCTATTATTACAGATGATTTTAAAAGTGAATAACTGCACATATCTGGCCAGAAGAGTGTTTTATAAAATAGATACAAACCTATCAAACTGTCCCTTTATATTTTATGCTACATGAATTGATCTGCCTATACAATTATTCATAGAAATTTGATTTATTTATACAGAATCAACTACAGACTTGAGCATATTTTTTCCCACTTCTTGAATTTAAGATTACTGTATCCGACACTTCTTGTTTGTATATTTTGGAATCACTGAATAAACATCATTTATGCTTATTTCTTGAGTAGTTTATATCAAAATTTTTATATGCCAAGTTTCTTGACAGTATTCCTAGCATTTCGTAACTCAGTGGTAGATGTAGAGTCAGTGACATAACTCAGTATCACATTAAACACAACGTAATTCCTGTAACTGCTTTGTTTTCCTTTTACTTATAACAGATTTAAATATTTTTATAAAGAGTTATCTTTTTCCAGATATAAGATTTCAAGAAATACAGAATGCACATTAACATCGTCAGTCACAAGTTTAACTGTGCCAACTACTTATATGTAACATCACAAGTATAGTATCTTTAAAAAAGACTATCTACCTCTATCTATCTATCTATCTATCTATCTATCTATCTATCTATCTATCTATCTATCTGTCTATCTATGTATCTATCTCTCTATCTATGTATGTATCTATCTATGTATGTATCTATCTATCTAGCTGTCTGTCTGTCTGTCTGTCTATCTATGTATCTATCTCTCTATCTATGTATCTATCTATCTAGCTGTCTAGCTACCTAACATCTATCACCTTGTAATACAAAGAACTTAAGGCAGCTCCTTTCTTAGCTTACTTAATCAGAATGACTTAAAAGAGGTTTTAAAACATTTAATTACTTTGGTCTCTACAATAATTGTCAATGAGAAATGCATATTTAATAATGCATTCTTTGGAAGTATTGTTATGGTCTTATTTAATTGAATATCAAACATTCAAGTTCTTCCCTTTTTTATTTTTCCAACCAGAGCAAATATATCTCTACTTTTTCCTGCCTGAAATGAATTTACTAAATATAGGACTTTTGTGTACAATGAGAAGCATATCTCAAGATAAACCAAAGCAAGACAAACTATATTTTTCTAGAGTACATTTAAGTCAAAGATATTTTATATCTTATCAAAACTAAATATTTCATGAAGAACTAAACTCAAAAATTCATTCTCATTGAGGAATGAAGAGAAATACGTCTGTTATTGTTTTTTTTAACATTAGTCCTGTCACCTAAATAGGTGATGAAAGACATTTAATTCTAAACAACTTTGGTGAAATCTTCTGGAAAAAATTTAGTAGTAGCAAGTGTTCAAAAATCTAATACTGTTTTTTTTTTTTAATTTTATTTTGTACCAGGCACTCTTCTAACTAAAACAATATATTAATGATATACTGAATGCTCACAAAACCCCAGGAGATAGTTAGTTGTTATGACATAGCTGAGGATATCGAGACTTGAGGTATTACATGGCAAGCCCCAGGTCATCACGAATAGCAAAACTTATGATGAATCCTTCAAGGCTCATGCACGTGAACATATATGCTACACAGCCTCATAAAGCAAAGACTGAAAATTCTTGAAGCCACTTTCTAGCTTTAAAATTTCAGTTAAAAGAAGAGCTCTAACACATGTAAGAATGCATCGCTTAGCTGACTTTAAACCTTTGTATGTTAATAATTTTGATCTCTAGCAAGACATTGAACTATGGCCCACAGGTGAAATCTCACCTGCCACACTTTTTGTATTACCTGCCATTTTATTTGTATGTACCAAGAATGTTTTACACATTTTTCTATGGTTGGAAAAAATCAACATAAGAATAAATTTCTTTTTAACTTATCTGTGTTTGTTAAACGTTTTAAAGCCGAACATGATTCAGGCACTATATTTCAATTTACAAGCTCTCTCTGAGTTATTTTTGAAGAGCTTTACAATATGCCTAGGTTAGCTTATAATTTTGTTCTTCCAATAATACTTTTCTTTGGAAACCAAGCCCTGTGGAGAGTTTAATGCTCCAGTTTAACATATTTCTAGAGTACTAGCATGTGCAGAGTTGGCAACTACAGCAGATGCAAAGTTGAAAAAGTATATCTTAGAAGACATAAAAATAATTTTCTTCTAAACACCAAGGTATGTCTCAGAACACTTCAGTGGCAAAAGATTTAGTCTACTAAGGAATCCCACTTGATAGCTAAACACTTTAGACCACAAAGTTAAAGTTGGGTTACGTACATCTTACAACACACATTACCTAAATCTGTTAAAATAAGCCAACGCAAAACTAGGAAAGCATACCAGCTCTGCTTTAGTGCCTAAGGGATCACAACATCACTTAGAAGTAAATCTTATCTTCCCCTTGTAATAGTTATTGTCATGCCATTCAGACTCTTTAGATGTTAATAAAAACCAAGAAAAAAATTCCTTGAAAATATATTATCAGAAGGAATAAAGATAGAGCATTGAATACATGTACAAGTCATTCCTCAGCTGGCGCTTAGTCTACTTCTTCCATGAATGATGTGTCATCATCTCCTTTGAGAGGTAGCATTTCTTCAGTTACAGCAGCAATGGTATCATCAGCAGTAGGATCATATTCATCAATACCCAGGTTGAGTTTGATTATCCTGTAGATCTTTATAATATGTGTCTGGGAGATCTTCCAGACTGGATCCAGAACATAGGAGTGCAGCTTCATAAAAGCAAGATGGGCCAGATGCGGTGGCTCACGCCTGTAATCCCAGCACTTTGGGAAGCCAAGGTGGGCGAGTCACGAGGTCAGGAGTTCGAGACCATCGAGGTGGAGGTTGCAGTGAGCCGAGACTGCACCATCGCATTCCAGCCTCGGCAACAGACCAAGACTCCATCCCAAAAAACAAACAAACAAAAAACAAGATGATCAGATCCTTCACAGACTAGTTCTTGTCAGCCTCTGCCGTTTCCCTCAAGGTCTCTGTAGCACACTGGTCAGTATTTAGCTCCAGGTGTTTCTTTGCTGCCATGTAACCCATCATTGAATTATCTCTTAGGGCTTGAGCTTTGGTGATTCCTTCCATATTTGCTGTCCAGCCACACATGCTTGTGACAATACAGCATGGGGATGTAACCAATTGCTTTGCACAACTACCTTTTTGATTTTTTCTCCAATGTATATCTTTCATGATTTTGCAGATATCCCCAAACTTCATTTTTTTCTGTTTGATTTTCTCTTATTCATGTTCTGGAAGTTTCAAGCCTTCTTTGGTGACTGACACTGAAGTCTTCCCTTCAGATTCCTTCAGCTGTTGGATACGGTATTCATCAGTTGGCTCAATCATATAGATTAGTTCTAAGCCAAACTTCCAAAGATGTTCCACAAAGGCTGCATGAGTGAGCTACCAGTCCTTGGTCTCACCTGTGACATAATGTGTTTCTAGCTTTCCCTCATTCTGCTGCAATAGTCCTTGAGAGAAACCATTTCATCACCAGAAGCAGATGTGTTGCATTGATATGGGTGGTGAGCATGGAAGTGCTGGGTAGAGAGCGTTGTGTGTGATCCCTGGCTAGGGCTCCACCCCCAGGCCTGTGCCCACGAACCTAGGTAAGGACAGGCATTTCTGTTTTCATGCCCAAATATTGCAGTTTCCAAGACCAGCTTGGCTGGCTATATCCCCATCCTGTGCCTATAAAAATCCCAAGACTTTGGCAGCCACAGACACAAGCGGCGGGAGGTTGAGAGAAAAAAAAAAAAAAAAAACTGTCAGAAGAGCACACAAATGGCTGGACGTGGAGAGGAGTGGAAGAACACACCGACAGGCATCAGCAGACAGCAGCAGGCCATCCACTGGGAGAACGACGCGGATGCCCAGAGGAATCTGGCCACTGAGCTATCCGACTCCAGGGGAAAACCATTTTCCCACTCCATACTCCTTCTGGCTCCCCATCCATCTGCTGAGAGCTACTTCCACCATTCAATAAAACCTTGCACTTAGTCTCCAAGCCCACGTGTAATCTAATTTTTCTGATACACCAAGGCAAGAATCCTGGGATACAGAAAGCCCTCTGTCCTTGCAATAAGGCAGAGGGTCCGACTGAGCTGATCAACACAAGCTACCTCCAGAGGGCAAAACTAAAACACATGCCCAAACTGAAACACACGCCCAGCGGGGCTTCAGGGGCTGTGAACATTCACCCCTAGATGCTGCCTTGGGGTCGGAGCCCACACGCCCCCACCTGCCCATCTGCCTGCTCCCCCTAGTGGTTTTGAGCAGCGGGGCACCGAAGCCGCAAGCCACACCCTTATCACATGCCCTGCGAGGGGGATAAGGAAACTTTGCCCATTTCAGAATCTTAACATCTCTGAAAGCTGCTTCTGATTTCGAGAGTCTTTGTATATTTCAAGCTTTATGTTTCTAGAGAACAGTTCATATAACTTTTTGTAGTTTTCTTTATCTTCTGCCAGTTCAGTGAAGAGTTCTAAGCATTGTTTGACTACTTTTTTCCTAGTAACTTTCAAAATGTTGTTTTGCTGCAACATCTCATGGAAAATCCTCAGAGGAAGATCCTCTGAGTCCACCACTTCTTTAATGAAGCTAAATATTCAGGTATTAGCTCCTCATAGTTTTCCATGATGAAAACTCTCTGGGCATAGAACTTAATGTCATTTTTCTTTTTGATTTCAAATAAGTCTAAAGGAGCATGTCTTGGGACAAAAACAAGAGCTCTGAACAATAATATTTCTTGGCATATAAAAACTACCTGAAATGCAAGTTTCTGTGTCCATAAATAATGTTTTATTGAAACACAGTCATGCTTCTTCATTTTTTTTTAACTTTTTTTTTTTTTTTTTTTAGAGAGAGTTTTTTTCTCTTGTTGCCCAAGCTGCAGTACAATGGCACAATCTCAGCTCACTGCAACCTGTGCTTCCCAGGTTCAAGCAATTCTCCTGCC
This sequence comes from Sapajus apella, assembly GCF_009761245.1. NCBI lineage: Eukaryota > Metazoa > Chordata > Mammalia > Primates > Cebidae > Sapajus > Sapajus apella. The sequence continues at coordinate 25,428,953 of NW_022436948.1, read as the reverse complement.
TCAGCCTCCAGAGTAGCTGGGATTACAGGCACCCGCCACCATGCCAGGCTAATTATTTGTATTTTTAGTAGACACGGGGTTTCACTGTGTTAGCCAGGCTGGTCTCGAGCTCCACCTCAGCCTCCCAATATGCTGGGATGACAGGCATGAGTCACTGTACCGGGCCATGCCTCTTTATTTCTCTATTTTCTATGGTTCCTTATACACTACAACATTGATTCCAGCAGTTGCAATGGAGAAATTTGGCCTGAAAAGTTGAAAATATTTACTATTTTGTCATGTAAGAAAAAGTTCACGGATCCCTTGCCTACAACACTCAGGAAAACATTGTTTATATTTAGTTGGGCATATAAAATTAATACATTATTATTTTGCACATATATAACAATTATTGTCAAAGAATCCTGAGGGATAAAAAATAGGACAAAATTTGAGCCTTGAATTATGCCTCAAAAGTAGCAATCATTAAAAAATGAGAACAGCTAACAACTAAAATATGAGTATTGATTTTATATGCAATAGCATTTCAAATAAAGGATCAGATCAATGTTGAAATATATGAGGAAAATTTCATGCAGAGGAAATAGTTGCGCTTTTAAGGCTGGGATCTTTTGGTTCGATGTAGGAATGGAGAGGCGTGACTTCCTTTTATAGCAGGAAACTGGAGGAAAGGCAAAGAGGCTGGGTGCAGTTGATCATGCCTGTAGTCCCAGCCTTTTGGGAGGCTGAGGCTGGAGGAGTGTTTGAGGCCAGAAGTTTCAGGTTACAATGAGCTATGATTATACCACTGCACTCCAGTGCAGGTGATAGAGCAAGACTTTGTCTAAAAAAAAAAAAAAAAAACCAGAAAAAAAGAAAAGAAAAGAAAAAGAAGGAAAAGAAGGCAAAGTGGTGATGATTAGTGTATGAGAAGACATAAATGTAGACGCAGACTCTGGTGAAGAGAAGACAATGATTTACATGCTCAAATACAACTGTCTTGCCAATGTAGTATGTAGTTCTGGTCCCTCTGTCTCAAAAATAAAATTCATTTAAACTTTAAGACGAGGTCCTCATGTGCCTCAAGGGCTTATCAATTTGGTTCCATTTTTGTGGTTCAAGAAACATTTTCTTAAATGCACACTCCAACTGCCCGCCACCACCACCCAGCGACATGGTCTGTTTTCTTTAACCTCACAACCAAATAGCTAAATGTTATTTGAGACAGCTCTCTCATCTTGGATATATGATATATGAGAATTTTGACCTTCCCTACGTCTTCAACATTTCTGGGTCATCCTGTTACATGTTTCTGGAAAGTTTCCTATCCCTTTAGCCTCACCAACTATTTCATGACTTCTGTGTTCCTAAAGGTTATAATTTCACTTTTTTCTTCACATTTACTGGATTATTCTGCTCTTCTACTTATGGGAAAATCAAAACTATAAGGCAAAAAATCAGTTGAAATCCTTTTCCTCCATTGATACATTTAACTTTACCAACACCTTAGCATGGCTCCCTTCTGCAAATGTTAAAAAAAAGAAAAAAAGAAAAAAAACCCTGTTTTCCAAATGCAATCTACTTACCTGACTTGGAATTTTGCCCTTGCCCTCTCTCTGGAAATTTGGCTCAATTTCATGTCCTTCAATCTACCTATTGGCATCTTCCCCTCTACATGCAAATGCACGCATCAAGGCATCCCATGATTACTGACATCTCACAAGGCTCAAACTTAGGTCTTTCCTCATTCTGCATATCCTATCTGGGCAATTTTATTAATACTTGTGTCTGAGACTCCAGTGTATTGGAAGTTTTCTAAAAATCTCTCTCATCCCTTATTAATTTAAAATATACTAATCTTTTTAATCTGTTTAAATTTAAAACAATTTAAAATCTATTAATCTGGATCTAACAATTACCAACTTCTTTTGATTTTTATGTACCTTCTGCTGTGGTCTGAATATGCTTCCTAAATTTCACATTTTTTTTTCACATTTACCAAGTTATTTTCCTTCTATTTTTACAGAAAAATCAAATATATAAGGCAAAAATTTAGTTATTTTTTTTCCCTCCATTGATAGATTTATCTGTAGCAACACCTTAGCATGCCTCCTTCCATGCCTCCAGCATGCCTCCATTCATGTGTTGGATTAATCACCAGTGCAGCAGTGTTGGGAGGTGGGACCTAATGGGAAACGTTTAAGGTCTTTAGGGCTCTGCTTTCATAAATGAATCAACCTTGCCATTAAAAATGCTCACAAGACTGAGTTCTCCATCTGCCTTCCACCATATGAAGACACAGCAAGAAGGCCCTTATAAGATGCTAATACCCTGATCTTGAACTTCCCAGCCTCCAGAATCATGAGAAAGAAAGGTGTACTTTATTTCTTTATATATTACCCAATCTGTGGTATTCTGCTACAATAGCACAAAACAGACTAAGACAACCTTTTACATTGCCTATTCCAGAAAATTGAACCAAAATCTATTGTTTTTCAAAAGTCAAGAAACCTCCATTTTCGCACTAAATCCCTGGTTCTAAGATTCCATGTTAACATTCAAAAACTATTTTGTTGCTTAGTATCCCCCTAACTATCTGTTCTTTGCATGCTAATTTCTACTTTTCTGCATGATACTCTTATTTTTTCCCAATTGAATTGTTCCTCTTATTTCTTATTGTTTTCCCTCCCCTCAGGCACATGCTTGCCCAATCAATCACCCCTGTTCTATTCCTGTTGTACTAGCCTCTCAAACCTAAGAATATGATCATGCCATTAACATGGTTTTGAAATTGTCCGTTCATTCCAATAATTTCTTTTTGGATGTAGGTTAAACATTTAAAACGTGTACATGGCTTGAAGCCCTTCCTTCATGGAATCTCTAGTGAGTCTCCTTTCCTCCCCTCCTTCCCTCACAGTTTATGCTTCACTCTTCCTCACTCTGGCAGTACCACACTTTCTCATAGTCCTGTACAATTATAGCTGTCTTCCCAGGACAATAAAGATCCCAGGTCCTTTGATTTTCTGATTTGCCTGAAAGAAAATTCATCTTCTGGCTTGACTTCAAATCCTGTATTTTCTGTTGAGCCCACTCTGATTTCTCCAGATAAACCCAAATAAAACTGCAATAATGTTTCATGCTTATTAAAAATATGCATTGTATAGAGCTTTCATGTTAATTTCTCATCCGCTTATTTTGTCTATTTTTCACCAGATGTAAGCTCTTGAAACTTGTTCGAAAGGCATATTCTTCCCTCTCTTATGACAATATACATTGTAGTGCTGCAATTCAGCTTTTAATGTAGGAAAAGTAACTTTAGATGATGAGCATGAGATCCTTAGATCCACCAAACTTCATCACTGCCATTGTCTTTATCAGGAGTAACATCTATTTCAGTGCTTACTATGCCAGTCATTATGTGCAAAACATTCATAAAATTATCTCTTTTAATACTTGAACCATTTTTCAAGTTAGATAATAACATATTCCCTTTTTATAGATGATACAGCTGAATCAAGATATTCTTCAGGTTGCCTCCAGAGTCTATATTCTTAACATTAAAGTATATTTTCTGAATCCAAGGATTAATTCACAAGTTAATTTTAAGTGCATAACTTATCCAGTTTTGTTACTGACTAATCTCCATAAATAACAAAACTATTTGTTGCTTTACTTGAATTTTTAATGCCAATCACACTGTTTCATGATGCAAGAATATGCGCTTCTGTCATCATATGTGAAAGACACATAAGGATTTTATTAGACAGCATAGTTGGTCCAATTAAACTATGTTGAATTGACAAATTACAATGTGCAATTGTAATTGCCATTCAGCACATTACATAGGCTAAATGTGATCATATTCTCTGATAACAGAGGAAGCATGACATTCATGTTATGAGAGGTGATCATCTACCTCTAATTGCTCTGCGTTAGACTCCACATAGAGAACTACTCTCACTAATGGATGTAATAGGTTCAAAGACATCTAAGGTAAATGGGTTAAAAGGAAAAGGAAGCTTAATGGAAGAGAATTTCAAATACAGCAAATTTACAATAAAAACAAAAGGTACTGGAGTATTTTACTAGAATGGACAAAGAGTTGCTTTCCAAGCATTTGATGAACATTTCTGTGGAAGAGAAACTGTATTTTGATTTGATTTTTTAATGTCCCTATAAATTAGAACTAGACTTAGTGGTTGAAGCAAGGATGTCCTGAGATGAAATGATAGCATGAAGGCTCATGGACATCACCAGAGCTGGAAGTGACCAGGCATATCTCAGATGGAGGTTTAGTGGGGATGGTACAGAGTTTAGTTATTAGAAGAATATTTGGGCTACAAATTTAAGATCTACCCAGTCCTGTTTTTCTGTGATGTTGAAATAATATTGCCATTGACTTATTAAATTTTTAAATTTATTAAGCATTATGTGTATAATTCATTTGTAATTACATACTTTAAAACAGGAATCAAGGGAGTTTACTGCTTAAAAAAAAGTGAAGTGTATCTTCCAATGTAGAGACTTTGATAAGTGCAATGCATTGCCATGACATGCAAGATCACTTCCACATTTTAATGTCAAAACTTGATCTATTGCAAAGCCAAGTGAATTGTTATTCAGAGAAATGGAAAATGTATCTAAAAGTGTCCCCATAAATCTGTTGCCAGATTGCGGTTTACACCAGACTTTAAACATTTAGAATGATGGAAAGTAAACATCATAAAATGATCTAAAATTATATCGAATCTATCAGAAGAATCCTTCATAGTATAACGTGAAATGGACATGCTTTTATAGCACTATCAATTTTGTGCTGAGTTTAAACATAAAAAATACTTTTTGGCAATATTTTCATATTAATAAATTATTTTCAGGGGAAACATTTTAAAATGAAAAGAAAATGGCAAAATAATTTTTAATATCAGAAGATAATTTGATAAATAAAAGAAAGTCATAAAATGAAATACATATGGTTATATAATATGAAAGTTGCCAGAGAAAATAGTTTACTTTTCAAAGTTCTCTTCAGATAAAAACTTCAATCAGAACTAATTTTATTAAAATTGAAGCTGATTAAAATTCTTTTGAACACTTGGATGGTTCAATTACTATCAGTAAGACTGTGTGGAATTCTATACTTCAAATTCTAACCTGACTCAGTGTAATAGAATTTCAAGTACAAATTATATTTTTTATAACAGGAGAGGATTTTATGCTTTAAAATGCTACTATGTGGGTACTAGAGAATATTTTTACATTAGCCAAGTAAAATATTTATACCCAATAGTAAAGTTTGAAAAAATTAAAACATTTGCTTCATTCAAATTTACTAAAGTGCAACTTCCAGGTAGACATCACTGCCTCCTCTGTGTCCTGAAAATTTTACTTCATTTTCAAAAATGTGAATATGGGTTGATAAATGTTCTCTACTATCTTGGAAAGAGTTGTGGCTACCCTTGAGAATTAGTTATTCTTTTTTAGTGACTAAATCCCCATGAGGTCTTTGACTTTCTAGTCATCTGTACTCACAGAGTACCTTCCATTGTTTCACACTGAATACTAAACTCATAATATTTCAGAGACTAGAATACATTTCTAGATGATAGAATTGTGGTATACAATTCTTAGGTTGTAACAATAAAGAAATTGAAAGACCATTAACCAGTGCATGTTCATCCCTTGCATACAGAGTATAAACCAAGTATAGGCTTGTCAGTAGCTCTCATATAGAGAATTTAGTATCACATAAACAATCACCTCCACTCCACAGACATAAAAGTCACTGTGGCTACAGTATCTGTCTCAAGATGCTGTACTGGTAATCTCTACTCATCTATTGTAGTTACTTGAAGAAAAAAATCTATTCCAGTTCTAGAACTTGAGGGTTCAGTGTAGGCTGAAAAGAATAGACAATGCAACTTGGAAATACATTAAGAATTCTTAGGAAATAGAAAGTACTATTGCGAAACTTTTATATTGCTTTGATATTGATTAGCCTATTTTTTGTCAATTACAGTAGACTTCGGTTAAGGAACAAATATTTGGAAGGAGAAATCAGAAATTCTCTTACTTTTCAGTGAAGGCAATTTGCTGCTTATAAAAAAATGTAGTGATGAACATATAACTGCATGTATCTTTTTGGCATCATGATCTATATTCTTTTAGGTGTATACCCTGTAATGGAATTGCGGGGTTGAATGGTAACTGTTGTATGTTCTTTGAGAAATCTCCAAACTGCTTTCCACAGTGCTGCACTATTCACAATAGCAAAGACATGGAATCAACCTAGGTACCCATCAATAGATTAGATAAAGAAAATGTGGTAGGACACACTGTGGAATACTATGCAGTCATTAAAAAAAGATGAAATCATATCTTTCACAGCAACATGGATGGAGCTGGAGGCTGTAATCCTAAACGAATTCACACAGAAACGAAAAACCAAATACTACATGTTCTCACAGTAGGTGCTAAACATTAAGCACGCAAGAACACAAAGATGGAAACAATCGATACTATGCACTACTAGGTGGGGAAAGATAGAGGGAGATTGGGTTGAAAATACCTGTCAGGCACTATGCTCACTGTCTGGGTGCAATATACTCATGTAACAAACCTGCTCATGTATCTCCTGCCTCTAAAATAAAAGTTTAAATAAAAATGCTTCCTGGGTAGTAATGTTATGCAATTGTAATTGTTAACATTTATTTAGTGTTTTCATGAGTGTGGAGTAAAGGAAGTGGAAGATTACAATTACCAAATAATTGATAAAAAAGAGAAAATAATTTTTATGAACACAATGAACAGCTCACTCATAACTCAATGGGTGAAGTAACAGAGTACCATGGAGAGTCCCCACATAATATTAACATCATCATAATAGACATATAAGAAAATTTTAGACTTAGAAGAAAACATACATGAGGCAACAAAAAGCCCTCAGAATAGTGGATATTTATTTAATGTAAATAAAATACTCAATTAGAGAAACAACTTTTTATAACTAGAGCTTAGATCCACTTCAGAAAAGAGTTGTAAAACAAACGATATTTCTTTCTTCCTTCAAAAATAGTTTTGAGTGTAATAAAATTGAGAACACATGGACACAGGGAGGGGAGCACTACACACTGGGGTCAGTTGGGGGGAAATAGGGGAGGGACGGTGGGGGGTGGGAAGCTGGGGAGAGATAGCAAGGGGAGAAATGCCAGATGTAGGTGATGGGGAGGAAGGCAGCAAATCACACTGCCACGTGTGTTCCTATGCAACAATTTTGCATGTTCTTCACATGTACCCCAAAACCTAAAATGCAATAAAATAAATAAATGGGTGAAAAAAAAAAAAGAATTAGGTAAATTTTACATATATATAATCTACTAAAATACTTTTATGTTATAAATTAAAGTAAAAATGTAATTATGTCTCGACGCTAGAAACTTTAAGGGGACTCAAATATGCTACTTTGTGGTTACTTTTTTTTGTTCTCCTCCTCAGAGCAGTGAACATCTAAATATATGCAGTCTGTGTTCTACCCTAATGTTTCTGCTAATTTATAACTGAGAAGATGACATTTTTTGTGATAATAATTGTCAATACAACTTTGTAAAAATCAGGCCTTGGAAATGCAATACTTTAGAGAAATCTCTTTGATCTGAAAGTAATGTTATTGAGCTGTAAGCTATTTTACATTATACATAGGTACTTATATTTCATTATATGAAATAAACTATGCACTTGTGTGTTTTTTAAAATTGGAAATTAAAAGAATCTATTCAAATATTTTTTATCAAAATGTCAGAAATACTTTCTAAAATGATATAATTAGTTAATTCTCTCTGTGAACTCAAAAAAAACCCCATGAATTTTCAAGTTACATCCAGTTGTATGGAAATGGCCAATTCCCAATGTCTCCTTGGCATAATAAATTAAATTCATTAGATGGAAACTCTAAACTAAAATAATTCTAAAGGGCCCTATAGACTCTCTAAAGGTGCCCCTTACTCACCAATAAAATATAACTGACTTTAAAATAAAGCACTTTAATATACTTTGCTGCCATCACCATTCACTAGAGAATTACAGCCATAGAAATGAGGGCCTGTTTTAAGTGCTTCTTACTCATAGCTCACTGACAATTTAAAAAATTTGTGTAATACCATAAAACAGTCTATGGAAAATCAAAACATCATATACACAAAGCTTATTTTCCTACAGCAAAAAAAAAAAAAATGTGCCTTTACTATAGACAACAAATACTTTTACAGCTAGAATTTCATTCAAAATTATATGGAAGCATCTTGCTTGCTAGGTGAGATATCTAGCTATCTTTCACTGTTATATCTTTTATTGGCTTGATTGGGGTGCAATTGACATACAACAAACTGCATATATGTAAAGTGTTAACAAAAAGATATTTGACAGATATCAGCACTATAATAATAAATCTATCATATACGTCATTCGCAAAAGTTTCTTTGTGCCACTAAATAATCCCATTTTCCTATCCCCGTTCCACTCAACCCTTAATCCCAAGAAATTTGATCAGTTTTCTATCACTATAGATTAGTTTACATTTTCTAGAAATTTACATAATTGAAATAAAATGGCATGTACTCTTTGTCTATCTTCCTTCATTCATAGCAATTATTTGAGATCCATAAAGAGTAATATAGTGATGTGTTACAATAGTTCATTATTTTCGGTTTATAGGCACATCATTGCATCTACTTTGGGTTATTACAAATGACATTGCTCTAAATATCTATGTACATGTCTTTATAGAGCATGTGTTTTTATCTATGTTGGGTAAATGCTGAAGAGCAGGATCATATGGTAGATACATATTTATTTAACTTTTAAATAACATGCCAAAATGTTTTCAAAAATGGTTTTGCCATTTTGCATTCCATTAGCAGTGTAATAAAGTTGCAGTTTCTCTACATCCTCAATGCTTGGTAGGGTCAGCTATTTTAATTTTAACCATTCTAATTTGTGTGCCTTTGTATCTCATTGTAGTATAAATTGGAATCTCCCTTAAAAATGTTGTCTAATATATTTGTCCATATGTGTGGTTGTTTCAGTCAGGAAGATAAATCTTGTTCAGTTCCCTCCATCTTGGTCAGAAATATTCAACCTTGACTGTATTTTCTTCTCTACCATCTCAATGATATCCTTCTTTGAATCATTACAAATACCGTGTAATCAGACTTTGTGCTTGGAAGGAATGAAAATTAATAACAGGCTTTGGGAGCACAGAGCTTGCATTGATAGCCCATCATTTAACACTTTTTTTTTTCACTTCTTTCATAAATAAAATTATTAGTAAAACTTCTTTTGGAGTTAAATAGCCTTTATCCAATTTTAAGCACTCCAATACATTTTAAATATGGAAAGTATTTTGTGTTATCATTTTAATATAGAGTTGGAATACATGCAAGGCAATGCCTATTCCATTGGAAGTGGTAGTTACATCAAATTAACCATACCCAATCATTCTCTCAAGAAGAAAACGGAACACCACTCTGATCTACAATTATTTTCAAATATAAATTGGTGATTTTCAGCCACGAGGAGTGGGATAGTTTCTGCTTTTCTCATTAATTAATTTTTTGAAAGTACTTAGTGTAATTTATAAATGGAGCATGATCTTGTTAGAAACTCCATCAAAACATTGTATATTTTTCACTTAAAAACTTTTTTGCCTCTAAAAATTATTTTAAACATAGTATGTCAATGAAGAAAAAATAGACTAGACCTCATTGTTAATTATGATCGGCAGTAATTTTCAGAAAAATATTCTAGAAACAAAAAATATTAAACATTATTGAGCTCAAGATTATCACAGTAGAACCTTTATTTCATACACACACAGTTTCAGGTTCTTGCAGCCTAAAATGTTGTTTAACCTTAGGGAATAAAAATTTATGTCCTAATGGGGAATCTGTTTTTACTTACATTCCTAAGTGCAACAGCGAAAACTGAGCAGAACACACAGAGCCATAAACAGTAGAAATTTTGGTTTCTGAAATAAACAGATTTGTGGACCTTTGTACATAGAAAACAATTCCTGAAATTATTGGTAAAGGTATTACATACAAGGCAATTATTTCAGTAACCTTTTTCAATGGTTGTCAAGTCTACAAAGTCTCTGAATGAACATTATCAATAAAGATTATATATATGTGAACCAAAAATAAAATTCTACACCTCCCACAACCATATGAATAGACTTCCTCCTCAGCCAGGTCACTCTTAAAATTTAACTGGAGAGACTGTTTCAGGCCATGATGGGAAGTGGGTGTTGGACATGCCTCATTATGTGTCTCCAGGCTTAACATCAACATAGACTTTAAGTCTAATAAGAAACATTTTACAACCTGTTGTCTCTGAAGCCTGCTATCTGTTGGCTTCCTCTGCAAATAAGAACATTTTTCTCCACAACCTCTTATCTTAACTCAGGCATTCCTTGCTATTGATCCCAGGTCTTTAGAGAAACTCAACCAATTTTCAACCAGAACATTTTCAAGTCTACCTATAAGCTGGAAGCCCACCGCTTTGAGCAGTCCCGCCTTTCTGGATCAAGCTATTATATTTCTTAAATGTATATGATTAAAGTCTCATGTCTCCTTAAAATGTATCAAACCAAGCTGCACCCAGACCAATTTGGGCACATGTTCTCAGGATCTCCTGCGGGCTGTGTCATGGGCCATGGTCACTCATATTTGGCTTAGAATAAACATCTTCAAATATTCTACAGAGTTTGACTATTTTTGTCAACATATAAGAGGACCTTTGTTTAATAAGCTGATGGTGAAATAAGAAGACTAAATACATGAGAGCAGCATATTGGCACGGACTGAAATGATGCAGTCAGTGTGGGGTTTACAACAAGGCTATGGTGATATAAGAATATGAATCAGAACAGACTTTTAGGCATATATTGCAAAGGACTCTTTCTTTGGGGAAAAAATAGGGAAAATTATTCGCTTGTCTTTAATGCATAATAATTTTATATTTTTATTGTATAAAGCAGAATAATAATCCCCCTCCAAGATTTCCACGTCCTAATCTTTAAACCTGACTTAGCATAGGAGACTTGCAGATCTGATTTAAGATGCAGACTTTGAGATGGAAGATTATTCTGAATTATCTGGGTGATCTCTATATAATTACATGAGTCCCAACTCTGATCAGAGGGAAACGTGACTATAAAATAATGATCAGAGGGATATTATGTTTCTGGCTTTGAAGATGGTAGAAGTGATGAACAAAGCAACTTTGGTAACCTTTAGAAGCTGAAAAAAGGCAAGGAGGTGGGTTATCCTCTAGAGCCCCTAGAAAAGAACATGAGTCTGCTAACACCTTAATTTTAACCCGTTGAGACTATGTCAGATCTCCGACCCATATAAATGTACAATGATAACTTTACACTGCTTTAAGCCACTAAATTTGTGATAACTTGCTTTGGCAGCAATAGTATATTAATAAAACTTATCCATAAACAATTTAACCTAGTTATGTAATAAACTATATTAAACTCTTATTACATATAAATTCAGAGTTCTTCAACTAAAATTAATGATGCTTTTTTTTAGAAACAGCTTCATTGTCACCTATTGTCACCATGAGAGAAAGTAAATCTCATTCTTTTATAAGGAACTCACTTCCAAGATAATAGACACAGTTTCACAATAACAGTATTAATCTATTCATGAGGGCATAGCCCTCAAGGCTTTATCACTGTTAAAAAGTCCACCTTCCAACATTTTTGCATTGAAATTAAATGTCTAACACATGCTTTTTGGGGGACACATTCAAACCACAGCATTCTGCTTCTGGACCTCCAAATTAATGTTTGTCTCACATAATAAATATATTTATTCCAAAGTCCAAACTCCAGATTCTCATCTAAATCAGATGCAGATAGGACCCAAGGCATGATTCATCATGAGGGAACCCAGTCCCCTCCAGCTGTGAGCCTGTGAAATCAAAGCAAGTTATCTACTTCCAAAATACAATGGCAGGACATACATAGGATAGACGTATTTATTCCAAAGGGAGGACTATGTATGAAGAAAAGAATAACAGGTTTCAGTTACATCCAGAACCCAACAGAACAGACAACATTAAATCTTAAGACTCCAGAATAATCTTCCATTCTGTGTGCTGCCTCCTGAACACACTGGCAGAGCTGGGGAACCTAAGGCTGTGGACAGCCCTGTACCTATGGTATTGCTGGGCTTAGACCATGCAGTAGTTTTCATGAATTAGAGTCTCCTGCCTGTAGCTCCCTCAGGCTGATGTTGCATGCTGGTGGCTCTACAGTGCTAAGGATCCCATGGTGGCCTTGCTCCCATGGCTCCACTAGGCATTGCACTAGTGGAAACTTTATAACATGGCTCCAGCCTCATGGTTCTGCTCAGCATTGCCCTAGCATGGGCACTCTTTGGTAGTTCTGCCCCTGAGACAAGTTCCTGCCTCAGTCTCAGATGGTTCTCAACATTCTTTGAAGTCCAGGTGGAGGAAGTCAGGCACTCAGAACTTTTGCATTCTATGCACCTGCAAAAGTAGCTCCACAAACACTCCAACAAGGTTTCCACTTTGTACCATCCAGAGCAGCAGGTTGAGCTGCTCCTGGTCCTGCGTGGGCCCCTGCTGAGGCAGCTGAGGAGCACTGCATAGAAATGCATGAAGCAGATACTTGATGCAATGCAAGACAGCAAATGCTGAGGTTCCCTGGGTCACCCTATGCCTCTCTTGTGACATATTTTCTTCCCCCAGGCCTTGGTACTCTGGGCCTGTGATTGGAGGGGCAGTATGTGTACTCTTCCAAGTACCTTTGGGATCATTCTTTTATTATCCTGATGAATACCCTCTGGCTTCATTTGATTTATCCCAATCTCCTTATCCAATGGTCACTTGGCCACACCCTTGATTTTCCCTCTTGAAAATGCTCCTTCAATCTCTACCATATAGCCAGACTGAGAATGTTTCACAAGCAAATTCTGTTTTCCTTCTAGTTATAAATTCTGTCTTTAAATCATTTTTTTCACACACTAGTATATGCAATTAAAAACCACACAGCATCCTGAATGCTTCGCTGCCAAATATCTTAGTTTATCAGTCTAAAATGCTGTCCTTCATAAAGCCTAGTACACTGATACAGTTCAGTTAAGCTCTTTGCCAACATATAACAAGAATGGCATTTTCTCCGGTTTCTAATACCTTCTCCCTCATTTTCATCTGAGCCCTTATCAAAATGGCCTTTACTGTCTATTTTTCTACCAGTATTTTGGTCATGACCACTTAAATCATGTCTTAGAAGGTCCAGACTTTCCCTACAGTTCTCTTCTGAGCCACCACCAGAATTGCCCTTAGTGCTTCTCCTATGACAATCTGGGCTTTTTCTAATGTGCCCTTCCAAATTCTTTCAGTCTCAACCCATCACCCAGATCCAAAGCTGCTTCCACATTTTCAGGGATTTGTTAGAGCAACACTCACTCTCCAGTCCCAATTTTCTGTCTCAGTCCATTCTGTGTTCCTCTAATAGAATACTACAGACTGGATAATTTAACAGAGATTCATTTTAACAGAAATTCATTGGCTCACAGTTCTGGAGCCTGGGAAGTCCAAGATCAAGGGACCAGCATCTGGTGAGGGCCTTCTTGTTGCATTGTCTGATGGCAGGAGGGCAAGTAAAGGGCAACAAAGGGAGAGAAAGCAGGACCACACTCCTGCTTCTACAAGAAACCCCATTACCATGATAAGGAACACTGCTGCAATGAAAGCATTAATCTTTCTATAAAGGTGGGACTCCTCAACCTAGACTTCTCTTAAAGATCTCCCCTTTCAACACTTGCATTGGGTATTAAGTTTTGAATACATATCTTTTGGGGGAACACATTGAAACCACAGCAGCCGCCTTTTCCCATCTTCAAAGTCAGCAACGGCAGATCAGGCCACTCTCATGCTTCGAATCACTCCTGCTTTCTTCATCATCATATTTCTTTGACTGAATTTCTGCCCAAAACAAAGCCAAGTGACTTAAACAGTGCCTCCTCAGACTGTTAGAAGTAGAAAAGCTAAAGATGCAAACTTTGCCTTGCTAACTATTTTATTACTGCTATCTAAAACCCCATATATTGTTCAATCATGCTTTATGACTATGAACAAAGTGTTAGGATATAAGCCTATTCATTGCTATGTTTGAAGTGGAAGTAGAAAAATGGACAATGAATAACATGTGGCAGATATTTGTGAGGATAGCAACACGCAGATTTCATTAAAGGTCAGAGATTATATAACACTAGAAAAGGAAAATCCATAATAGCAATAGATTTTGAAAAATAGTTGTCACTATTCATTTAGAAAAATTCTGACAAGTACACAAATTTACAATTGACTGTATTTGTTTATAAGCTGACATAAAATTGAAGTTGTCACGTTCAAAATAAGGACAGAAAAATACAGTGATACTTGTTCATAAAAGCAACTTAAATAAAAATCATTTTGCCTGTTAGCCTGGCAATTTTCTATCTCTGGTTCCTATAAACTATAGAAAAAATTATTTTGAATATTGCTGGTTTTTAAAATTATTCTGAGAATGCAGTAATGAATATTTTTCCAAGAGGCAGCATTTCCAAAATGACAGGGCACCTATTTGTATAAATGTGTGATATCTATTTATTCATATCATACACAATAGAATTCCTGGATCACAATAAATTCTAAATAATCTTCCACTTGCATACCTCTTAGAGTAATCTTAACATGCTTTCCAGAGCAATATGTACTCAATGTAATCCTTTAATGGGAGCACTTGTCTTTATGTTCTCATTCAATTCTAGTATTTGTGGCTGGTATAAGGATGTCCTTATAGCAGTCCAGCTGTGAAGGAGGCATAACTCTGGGCTGGCTGGTGACCTATATAGGGTTTCTATGCAATGCAAAACAACTGTATATATTTTGAATAACCATTTTTTTTTTCTCAAGGATGCAGTGAAAGTTGCATTTAGAGAACACACATTTGGGCTAGACAGACATGTAATAAATCATTAAGATAGTTGTCACCATTTAAACCCTGAATAGTTGTGGCAGGTGGTGATATGCTGTTGCAAAAATGCATCATTTGTGTGTCTATAGGAAAATGGCGAGATTGAGTCTGTGTGATATAGACTTCTTTTTTTTTCAAAATGGCCCATACATTTTTTAAAAATTCTGCAATGGCAGACATATGGTCATTGGGTCCGTTACATTGAGACAGTTTATGAAACCTGAGTCCATGACTCAAGGAACAGACATTTCAGAAGTTAAGTTAAATGGGAATTGAAAAAGAAAATTCAAGTGCTGCACTAGTTACTGATTGGCCTGTGGAAATAATTTCATAGTTGGATGGCTGGACCCTCCAATTATTAAAAATCCTAACCAAAACATTTTCTAGCATTATTAAATAAGATTCTGTTGTGAATGTTTTCTTCATATAGAGGGTTTGCCATCATATATGGACAGCTGTGGGGACATTCATTAATTACTTTTTCAATGAAAGTAAGTTGAAATCAGAAACTATGTGTTATAGCTTCCAACAATACAAATTGAACAAATGGCCATGAAGACTGTAAAATAATGCTGTCCATCATGATATAAAAGTCTGTATCTATAGAAAAGAGGGTCACTTCAGAGTATGAGGGGAGTTTGCTTGTTCATGAAGTTGATATCAGGGTATACAGTCTCAGAGATTTCCAAGGTTCATCAAAATTTGTAAGAGCATGAGCATGGGAAAGTGAAGCCGGAAATAAGGAGATTATGTTCACAATTTGGGCTGGCACCATCAGTGACTACAAAATCATTTGCTTAATCATTATCAAATGAGAATTTGCTGACATGTCAAAGAACTATAAAATCATATTTTTAATGATCAATATCTCTTAATGAATATTAATTTGATAGATTAATAGTGTCTATCAAATCATATTATTAATGATTAATATCTCTTCTTTCTCTCATCACTTAAAATTTACCTTCCTCCTTCAAGGGAGCTGTTCCATTGTCTGTTTTTATAAGATATTTTGATATTTGATCCATGGGTTAAATCGTACCTTTTTTGGGGATGAAACTGGATAATCCATGGTGCTACTTGAGGTTTTTTTGTCGTTATTTTGTTTCAGGCAAGGCAACAATCTGGAACAACAATGCTAGACACATTGAGATTTTCATATAAAAAGGACAAGTATTTAAAAGCAGGGCTAGTGTGGCTGTATGACCCAGAGAGTTAGGGCTTTGGGCTATGGTGCACTAATCTCATCTTCAAATGTGTTGCCCTTCATATTGGATTGCTTTCTCTAGTCACAGGATGACATTTCTCATCCATAGATCACTCAGTACTGTAAACTAATTCAAGCTCTTCCATTTAGCAGCCTGGAAATAAGTATGGTTTGACATAATTGAACAAAACAGAAATGAAATCCTGGAGTCTATTTTAAATGAAAAGAGTCTAAGATCAGGTGTCAAGCTTTGACTAAAATTCTGGAAAGCACATCATGAACAGACAATGCATGTGGTAATACTATTTCCTTCCAGAGAAACTGAAAATACTTTGAGCAGCACAGAAAATAATGTCCCAGAATAAAGCCAAATTGCAAAAACAGGAGGTAACCAGGGGTCACAGACACAAGCAGAGAATTGAGCACAGAAAAGATTTTTAAAATCTACCAATAGTTCTGCTTACTACTCAGTTCAACTTTTGATAGAGCAAATCTTTTGCACTTTGACGCATGGGCATCTTAAGGGCACAGTGCATCCTCTAATGCTTTCCCATTTTTGGTTTCTAAATATATATCTAGCTGCATCTTTTTGGAAAGATCGATATTTGCCTAATTTAATATAGGATATTTCTTTCTTATGTTAAGTAATGCAAAGGTCTTTCAACTGCAACTCGTTTTATTCATGATGTTACTCCCAGGTGTATAGTATTCCAAGTGAGTTTTTCTTCTTATTGATAAATGTCCTGGCTTTTAGTTTGACCATTGAAACAGTGGGGAAGGCAGTTAATCAAAATGTACTTCTGCGCATTCAAATGAAACTTTTAGAATCATGAACAAGATTGAAATCTTTAAAAGGTCCTAGTATGTTCAATAAGTGCAAAAGTGATTAATCTTTTTACCTTTATGTTGGCAGCAGTTATAAAATACATGCAATTAAAGTCTATAATGGCTTGTATTTCTATGGCATGTAATGTGAAGTTATCTAGGAAATGATAGGATTGAAAAAACACAATATACATACCATGCTCTGCAAATAAGAACTCCTAATAAATGAGTTTAGCACAATGCAATTTGGAAACATTCAACCATCAAATATTTGTTTGTAATAACTGTTTTTCTGCCTTGAGGTTGTGTTAAGTTCTAGAATAAAGGAGGCAATATTTTTTTTAAATGATCTTACTGATTTCTAATTTAAGTGAATAAACCTCTTTAGCAGAATTTTAAATTTGAAGAAGGGTGATGATTAAGACACTATCAGTAAGTGACACATTTTTGTTATTCTATGCAAAAGAAATGGCTACTATATAACATTTTAAATTATAAATATTTTCATATTTCACAACATTATGAAAATTATGCTCAACATAAAGGTTCTTATTTGAGTAGGTTACAGGAATGTTAATCAATGTGTTCATTTACTTTTTTACGGAAACAACCAGTGATTTCACACATCCATTCTATTTTAATAAACATCTGTAATGCCCATGAAAGTGCTTGTCTGAATAGACTGCACTTCTTCATTTCCTTTATATATGGCTGTTGGCCTGAAATTTCTGGCCAATAGGTCACAAACAAATGTTGTGCAAGCAAATTCTATGAAGGAGTACGCTTTTTTTTTTTTTTTCTATTTCCTTCCTTCCTGAAAGCTGGAATGTTATTGTAATGACTAGCATTAGAACCGTCACCTGAAACCACAAAGTGGAATCTAGGAACTAAGGATGACCTTCTACATTAAAAACTAAAATACTGTTGAGAAAACTGGACAGCAAAAATAAATAGAGATATGTGTCATAGTCTCAGAAGACTAGATATTATGAAAACCTCAATATTCCCTAATTTATCTTTAGAATCAATGAAATCCCAAATCAAAACACCAGAGGATTTTTTTTTGGGGGGTGGAAGGTGTGGTGGAAAGGTAAAAATTGAAAAACTTAGTTTTAAAATTGTACAGAGATGTAAAGAAACTGCAGTAGAAAACCAGGCTTGAAACAGAGTAAGAGTAATCAAGATGGAGTAGAATGGGCAAAAAGATAGACAAATTAATGAAATAGTATAGAGTTATATTTTGTCTTCTTCTCTTTTACATCATAAGAATGGAATGTCAAAATGCCTGGTAGAGAGAAGCTAAGAAAATCTGGCCTTTTTGTCAGTCTCTGTGGCTCATGCCTGTAATCCCAGCACTTTGGGAGGCCGAGGCAGGCAGAACACCTGAGATCAGGAGTTCGAGGCCAGCCTGGCCAACATGATGAAACCCTGTGTCTACTAAAAATGGTGGGTACCTGCAATCTCAGCTATTTGGGAGGTTTAGGCAGGAGAATCACTTGAACCCAGGAAACAGAGGTTGCAGTGAGCCACGATCACTCCATTGCACTCAAGCCTGGGTGATAAGGGCAAAACTCTGAATAAATAAAGAAATAATAAATCTGGCCATTAATCCATTTTCTTCCTTTTTTGTAAAGAGGAAGAAGTAGTTGACACCACAAGAAAAGAGGAAAATATCAGGTGACCCATATAATTTCTATTAATGTGATATCTGGGTAACTAGACCAATGATATTTGCAAGGACAACGTATCTACAATGTCTTTAGCATGCTATTTCTGTCCAAAAGAGTATTAACAGTAAGTAAACTCTGAATCTGTGGACCTATGAGATATGACTTTTTAGAGAATGATTTGTAAGCTCTACAACTCTTATGGTATAAAATAGAGCTGGTTCATTACTTAAACACAACTGACTCCTTTGTGTGGAGACACATAAACCTTACTCAGAGACTCCAAATAATACTCAGTTCTAGGAAGTCTATGTTACTGCAGGAAGAAAGAATTGAGAAAACTGAAATTAGAGGTTAATCTGATTAGGTCCACCAAACTTAACCTACCCTGCTTGCTTTGGTCACTGGTCTTTTGTTATTGTTATTTCCTATGTACCTAAAAGGCACACCACTAAATGCTATAATTTAAACTTCACTGGCTTCCTTATAGATAATATTTCTGACATACGTGTCACCACGGTAACAGTAGCTTAAGATGCTTTTTCAGAAGCTTGGGGGCAGCTCCTACTCAGTTTAAACCATTTGAGACAATTCAACTGGACCTGCACAAATGCCCAAGAGACGGTCTTTTGATTTCAGAGGGCCCAAAACTCCACCTCAGCTTATGCTAATGCTGCCATTTTCTGAATATGTGTCCCAATAAGAGTCACGAGCCCGTATTGCACTTATGTAGATCACCAATTACTTCATTTTTTTCCCACTGCCAATCACCTTTCCCCATGCATTAGGCCACCCCACTTCTCTAACCCACAAATATCCCTAAGCCCTATCTTCAAGAATGTGGATTTAAGAGCTGTTCTCCATCTGCTCATCGAGACGCAGTGTGAATAAACCTTTTCTCTTTTGCAAAGCCTGTCATAATAATGACTGGTTTAGTGTGTACAGGAAGAACAAACCTGATCAGTTTCATGCAGAAATTTAAATGATCATAGAGAATACTGTAAGCAACTATATGTCATAAAAATAAGAAAATGTAGAAGAGATGGATACATTTCTAAATGCATAAAGCCTACCATGATTGAACCATGAAGAAGTGAAAAAAAAAAAAAAAAAACCTCAACAGTAACAATATCAAAGCCATCACAGAAAAAGTTTTCCAGCAAAGAGAAGTTCAAGACTTGATTTCATCACTGCTGAGTTTTATCAAACATTTAAAGAGCTAATATCAATTCTACTCAAACTGCTCCAAAAAATGAAGGAGGAGGGAACACTTCCAAACAAATTCTACAAGGCCAATATTACCCTAATATTAAAACCAGACAAAGAAACATTTAAAAAAAATGAATATTGATGCAAAAATCCTCAAGAAAATACAACGAAACTGAATTCAAAAGAAGTTATAGATCATTTATTATGACCAAGTGAGATTTATCCCAGGGATGCAAGGATGGTTCATCATATGCAAATCAATCAGCATAATACATAATTTTAACAGAATGGAGGACGAAAACCACATGGTTATTTCAATTGATGCTGAAAAGGCATTTCATAAAATTCAACATCCCTTTGTGATAAAAACCCTCAAAATATAGATATAGAAAAGAATACTTCAAAATAAAAAAAGCCATATATGGCAGAGCCACAGCTACTATCAGACTGAAAGTCTTTTCTCTAAGTTCTGAAACGTGACAAGAATGCCCACATTCACCACTACTATGAAATATAGCATTGAAAGTCCTAGCTAGAACAATCACACAAAAGTAGGAAATAAGAAGCATCCAAATTGGAAAGGAAGAAGTCAAATTATCCTCATTTGCAGATGATATAATCTTACATTTAGAAAAACCTAAGCATTCCACCAAAAAACTATTAGAACTGACAAACACATTAGGTAAATTTGAAGGATACAAAGTTAACATATAGAAATCGTAGCATTTCTTTAAGTAAACAGTAAACAATCGAACAACAAATCAAGAAAGTAATCCCAGTTACAATAGCTACAAATAAAATTAAATACCTAGAACTTAATTAAAGAAGTGAAAGAGCTCAACAATGAAAACTATATCACATTAATTCCAGAGATCGAAGAGGACACCAAAAATTAAAAGATATTCCATGTTATGAATTGGAAGAATCAATATTGTTAAAATGTCCACACTGCTCAAAGCAATCTGCAGATTCAATGCAATCCCTATCAAAATGCGTATGGCATTCTTCACAGAAATTAAAAAAATTCTAAAACTAGTATGGAACCACAAAAGACCATGAATAACCAAAGCCATCCTAAGCGAAAAGAAAAAAACTGGGAGAATCACATACCTGGCTTCAAATTCTACTATAGGGCTATAGTAATGAAAACAGCATGATACTACATAGAAACAGACAGAGAGACCAGTGGAACAGAACAGAGAACCCAGAAATAAGTTTATACATCTACAGTGGACTCCTTTTTAACAGAGGTGCCAAGAACATGCACTGGAGAAAGGACAGCGTCTTCAAAAAATAGTAGCTGGGAAAACCGTACACCCATATTAAAAAGAATAAAACTAGATACCTATCTCTCAGCATACACAAAAAATCAAATCTAAATGTATTAAAGACTTAAATGTAAGACTTCAAACTATAAAACGGGTACAAAGAAATATTGGATAAACTCTCCAGAGTGTTGGTCTGGGCAAAGATTTGTTGAGTAATACCCTGCAAATACAGGCAACCAAAGCAAACCTCAACAAATGAGGTCACATCAAGTGAAAAGCCTTCAGCCCAGGGAAAAGAAACAATCAACAAAGTGAAGAGGCAACAACAGAATGGGAGAAAACATTTGCAAACTACCAACCTGACAAGGTATTAATAACCAAAATCCATAACATGCTCAAACAACTCAATAGGAAAAAGCTAATAATCTGATTTTAAAATGAGCAAAAGATCTGAATAGACATCTCTGAAAAGAAAATATGCAAATGGCAAACAGGCACATGAAAAGGTGCTCGACATCATTGATCATGAGAGAAATGCTAATCAAAGCTACAATGAGATATCATCTCACCCAGCTAAAATGGTCTTTATCCGGAAGACAGGCAATAACAAATAATGGCGAGGATGTGGAGAAAAGGAAACTCTTACACTGCTGGTGGGAATGTAAATCAGTATAGTGACCATGAAAAACAGTATGGAGTTTCCTTAAAAAACTAAAAATAGAACTATCATGTGATCCAGCAATCCCACTTCTAGGTATACACCACAAATAAAGAAAATCTATATATCGACAAGGTGCCAAGCACTCCCTGCAAACCTGAACTCCAATGTTTATTGCAAGACTATTCACAACAGGCAAGAATTGAAAGCAACCTAAGTGCCCATATGCAGATGAATGGCAAAGAAAATGTGGTATATGTCCAGAATGGTATATTATTTAGCCATAAAAATGAATGAGATCCTGTCATTTGCAACAACATGGATAGAACTGGAGGTCATTATGTTAAGTGAAATAAGCTAGGTACAGAAAGACAAACTTCACATATTCGCATTCACTTGTTAGAGCAAAAAATTAAAGCAATTGGACCCATGGAGATAGAGAGTAGAGTGATGGTTATCAAAGGCTGGGAATTATTGTTGGAGAGAGGACAGTGGGAATGGTTATATGCAAAAATATAGTTAGATAAAATGAGTAAGATCTAGTATTTCATAGCAGAACAGGATGACTACAGTCCACAATAATTTATTGTACATTTTTGAATAATTAAAATAATGTAATTAGAATGTTCGTAACAAAATGATAAATGCTTGTGATGATGGATGCCCCATTTATCCTAATATGATTATTACACATTTCTTGCATGTATCAGAATATCCCATGTACCCCATAAATATATATACTTACAATGTACCCATGACTGTCTTTTAAAAAAACCCTAGTTTCTCTCTCTCTCTTTTTTTTTAAAATCCTAGTATTAAAGCCACTGTCCGAGTCCTGTTCTAGTTCACGACTCTTTCCTCTTCATTTGAGTAAGACGATTGTTAAGACTATTGGGAAAACTCGATGCTTGCAGAGATCACTCAGTTTTTTATGAGTCTGATTTGACAGTGACTCCCTTTGTCTAGCTCTTAGGAGCTGCTTCTATAGCTTTTGTCCCAGAATAAGAAGTTAAATGAAAGAGACCCACAGTTGGCAGCCTGAAGGATAGAAAAAAACAAGCCAGAATTTCTTAGTTAACGTAATAAATAAATATTTATCACCAGAGACTGAGGTTTAGGATTTTGTGCCAATGAAGGTGATTAGCACAGTAGAATATGTTTGAATAGGGGCCTCTTTTTAAGCAATTTATACGCAGGTTTGCATTTGTAGTTTAAAAGCTCAAAGCCATAATTTTGTCTGAAACAGTAGACCCGGAGAAGCATAATGACAGATATAAAGAATCACAAAGAGTATGTAACAAAAATTTATGTTAAGCGCTGGCATGGTTGTCATTCCTTTTGTAAAATTTTTCCTGAATTATTTAATAGTTTTTTAAATTCACATTTTAATTTTTAAAATTTTTGTGGGTACATAGTACTTGCATATATTTATGGGGTACATGAGATGTTTTGAGATAGTCATGCAATGTGACAATTTAATAACTTCTTGATAACTATTGATTCTGTGGTTCAGAAAATTATCTAATCTTTTCTTCACAGTTTATTGTTCTTTCTTTCAACGTTATGTTTCAGTTAGCCATAATATTTCCCATAGCTATAATATAGATTTTTAAATGTTACAAAGGTGTGGTAAAGAATAGCAAAACATCAGTACTCCCAAAACACACACAGTAAAGCTTTCACAGCAATTATCACTATTTATGAGTGGGATTTAGGCTTATTTTCAAAATAAATATTCTGTCACTTTCTTTTAAAGAAATATAAATACATTCAGCAAATGAATAATAAATCTGCTTTACTTTTATGCAAAATTTATTTTTCTTCTGATGAACTGGTTTTGATGGATAAGTTGTAACATTAAAGAATGGGGTTGATATGTGAAAAAAAGTATTGCGCAATTCATAAGAGTAGTAAATTTCTAGTCTTTCTGTATCAATTCAGATATAACTATCAGAAGTCATGTTCTTAACCTAGACTATCTCTTAGGAAGCTATAAAATCTGAGATTATAATAAATAACACTAGACCACTCTACTGAAAAATGATTTCTAAGTAGTGCAATCAATGTCCACTTATAGGCTACAAAATTGTAGCCCATAGGGTTCAAAAATGTACTGTAAGCAATTTAAAATACAGCAATTTCATTACTGGAAGACAGCAGAAAGATTCTTACGGGAAATTCTAAGATTTTGTTTGTTTATTTAAATTTTAGTTTTTAGTAAAACCACTAATATATCACAATCTCCTGCCCATTTTGTTTTTAAAGACTCAAAGCAGGTAATTCACAGAGATTCAATGAGGCACAAATCCAGAGGCATTAAAATGACATGTGTCTATTTATGCCAATCTTTTTATATATATTACTTGTATAGGAAGTTATTTAAGTGACAATAGCTCAGAGAGGCTTGTCAGACATTGTTGATTAATCAGATAAATTCTACATGGAGAGGTAGGGAATTGAATGGGAATTTTAATGTACATATCCCCTCTTGCAAACATTATCTCCTCTATTGACTTTCTTAATAAGCTGATTTACATATCTGTTGCTTTTCTATTAGTACTTTTTGGGTATTTATCATTGCAGGTCTATTAAATCACTTGCAATGGCCTCACATTGAAAGTGGGTATGAATCCTACAGCCTATTTTTGCAACCTAATTTATTGCTCTCTTTTCTTTGTCTAGTTTCTTTCTAAATAGCCTTCAAAATCTTACTAAAGCATCACAGTTTTCAGGTAGCCTTTCCAGAAGATTAGTGTGACCAAAAACATGCTCCTTCGTATTCTAATGGTAACCTATCCTTAACATATAACACAGCTAACTAGTGATAATCAATAGTCTACTTGTGATTTTTCTTCACTAATCTTTAATTTATTCAGAAAAAAACTATGATATTTAAATTGTCATTTCAGGGAAAAGTAAATTATGATATTTGAAAATAGTCACAAAATTAAATATTACAGTAATAAAGCTAATCTCTGTAAAGAGATAATGGCATTCTGCTTCTATCCAAGATAAAGTAACAGGAAATGGATTTATTCTCCAGCCCTAAATCAATATACAAAATATATCATAAAAGAGTTTTCAAGAGACTGGGCAGTAGCAAACTTAGCACAATGATCTTGAGAGATGGGAAACAAAGGAATGGAAGCTTATGATTATTCTGCATTCCTGCCTTAATAGAGTTTCCAGACTATTGCGAAGAGTAAAAATCTAAGATAAAACTTAGAGGATATCTTGAGTTTGGGTCTCAGAGATAAGATACCAGAGAGACTATAACCCCTATAGTTCGTAGTGCTGAGTACAGTAAAGAAGAGAGAGAAAAGGAGATGGAGAACGAACACTGGAGATCTGCAGAGGGTCACTGTGTGTTACTCAGGAAAGTACCGATCATGAGAAAACTACTCAACTCAAGGCTGGGATCAAGGAGGAAGGGAAAATACCTGACAGGTTACAGGGAATAGTATTCAGAACTCATGCACAACAAGGAATAGTATGTTTCCAACAACCACACAGAATGTATGATTAATGGTTCACTGAATAGACCATTCAGTATTCATTAGTGGAAAAACTGGTGACATTTGAGTAAAGTCTGGTTTTGTTAACATCATTGTATCAATGGTAATTTTTAAAATGTTAATAAATATACCATGATTATATAAGACATTAGTATTAGTGAAAGTTGAGGGAAAGGTACTTGGAGAGTCTCTGTTCTGTACAGTCTTTGAATTTTGTTAAAGTTAAAATTATTTCAAAATAACTCGAAAAAGCTTAATAGTCACATCACTATGTACAATATTCAAATGGCCAATAAACATGCTCATGTACTTAGTTTTATTAGTAATTATGGAAATGCAATTTAGTACTACTATATCTTCAGTGGAATAGCTAAAATAAAAATAAGTAATAATAACGGAAATACAAACAAAGGAAATCGACAATACCAAATGGAGGCTAGAATGTAGAACAGCTAGAATTCTTGTAACACTATTATTTGGAGTATAAACTGGCACATGTGTTTGGAAAACTTGCCTGTAATTATCCAAATTATCCACCAAATTTGAACAAATTTGCACACTATAAATTATTAAAGTTCTCTGTGTGCATACAGCTTAATATATAGCGTACATATTGTTTACAATAATGTTCATATGTGTACCAAAATTATAAGAAAGTACACACATGTTGCACTCATACTCAGACAAATACATAATTTTATATTGAATTTTGATAAACAGGTAAATCAGCCGTAGTAGGATAGAGTTGACAAATCAACACAAGTCAGGATGGTGGCTGCTGCGGGCAACAGAGTAGGGGCAAATCAAATGGAAAAGGAAGGGGGCATCTAGCAGATGGTAATGTTCCATCTGCAGACAGCATAGTAGTTACATGGATGTGTTAACCTCATGACAAGTTAACAGGCTATACACTTTTCTGTACTTCTCTCTGTAGACTATAATTTAAAAAGTTAAAAAGTACTTAATAAAAAACAAATCTCTTCTTCAGTTCTTCCTTTCTTGTTTTTTGTTTTTCACCCAAGAACATCAATGTACTACTAAAAAGGAGTAAATATATTTGACTTATCGTAAGAGGGAATATTAGTAACTGCTAAGAAATCATTTCTAAAACTTATTGGTCAGAAAAATTCTATCTGAGAATGATGGTTTACTGAAACCATCATTCTCAGTAAACTGACAGAAGAGCAGAAGATCAAACACCGCATGTTCTCACTCATAGGCGGGTGTTGAACAATGAGAACACATGGACACAGGGAGGGGAGCACTACACACTGGGGTC
>NW_022436948.1:25334187-25402194 GCF_009761245.1 Sapajus apella | reverse complement strand
AAAAAAAATGCTAACCTATAAATACCCTTGCCCATCAAACTGTATCCACAAAATTAATCTTAATGAGTTAAGTAAAAGTGGAAGCAGAGGGTATCCATTCAGGATTCATCAGAATTACACTTTTATTTACACATCTAATGCTTGATTTCCATAAGACCATATTTCTGACTTGTTATTGACAAAGATTTTACCACTAACCTTTTTTTTGCCTGCAGCAAAAAGCAATTTGTCCTGTAGGCAAATGATACCTCTATTTTGCTTTTCTTCAATTTTTTTCATGAAAACATCTTGTCTCTTATTTATAAGATTTAGCAAAGACTGCCTCCTTGGGAATTAAAAAGCAAGCAAAAAACAAGCTGTCTGAGAAATTTGACTCCATTCTGCTGATGACTGTTTTTGGAATGTAATTATCACACAGTCAGTGGTGGGTCCAGATTCTGTGAAGACTGAAGCTTACATAATTTCCAGGACGTCTTCAAGAAAAAAAGGGGGAATGCAAAAACATCTTATGGTTGAAAATTTTACTGAAACTGAGAATGATATGAATACAGTGTTAGGGCCCCTTCTTTGGAAACTGAAAGGGAAATTATGTTTCTTTTTCTTCATGGTAAGCGCAGTCCTTAATGGTATCTCTGTTTCTCTGCATAGAACCAGGAGATAATCACCTAAAACATGTGTCAAAAATAAGAGAAACATCTAGGGGAGGAACAAGCAATATAAATAAATGAAATGGACTGTGTTTAAGGAAATTATAGTGCAGGGGTTATTACAAATGGCAACTTGGAGCCTCATTCTCATAGAAGAAATAGTAGGGGATGATGCAACTATGCTAGTCTGCCTTGCATGATGGAAAACAGACAAATTTCAAATCCACTCAACTTCTTACACATAGTTGACCGTGGCTTAATCTTCCTTTATTGAACAAATCAAAAGAAATCTGTATTTTTGTTATAAAATTTCCCATTAAAAAAATTTACAATGAACTTATTGCCCTCTGGAAAGTATCTCCCTTTGAATATAAAACATGGGATTTTCACCAAGTCTTATACACACAAAGGTAAATAGAACCAGTGAAACATGGCCCTAAAACTAACCCCAGCCATAGGTTGAGGCTAAGCATAAGTAATGAACTGGTCCTGAAAGTTATACCTTGTTTGTAATGATTTAAATTAGAAGATACCCCTCTTCCCACCAAAACTGGGGACTTGTTGAGACTTGGCATATCTTAGATTTAGGAAATTCTTATGAGATAGAAAAAATGCAGTGGATTAACAAAAAATTTATGTCTGTAGTATGTTTGGCCTAAGCTCTCTTTCAGTTTTCCCAGAAATGGATTCAAAGATACTAAGTGGGTTATAAATGCCACTGTCTTAGTCGTTTTTTGAATGACTAGGAATCCATGGAGAGACCATCCAAAGATCCTAGTGCCATGCCTCACGTTAAATGGGCCAAGCTGTATCTGCACCATCATTTTAAATGGATATATATATATATATAACTAAGAAAGAAAAGCAGCAATAGTGTTTACAACATATTTCACAGGTGATGTTTATTCCGGGGTAAAAAATAGGGTAAGTGTTAGCAGATGGATTCAAAAGAAATCAAAAGCTTGTTTAAATGCAAATGTTCCCAGGAAGAAGAAAGATTTAGAGAAGAAATGATATATAAATAAAGTTCCTCTCAGCAGAATGTTTTCTTGCTCAGGTTTACAAGAGGCAACCTCAGGTGTCTAATGGAGATATACAGAAGAACTAAAAGCGGGTACCTTTGTGAAAGGAGCTTTAGTGCCTCTAAAAGCCTGCTGTCTGAGATATTTTATTTAGCCATGGAACTGAACATGCAACCAAATTACAATCTTTCTTCTCTTTAAATTTTGTACACTGATCTTGACTTCAAGATTAGTTGACACTTCAAGAAATAAAAGTGCAATTTAGCCTGCCTTTTAATCCCCACTTAACTTCTGTGATAACAAGCAACTGCTTAGCAAGGTAATTAATGGGAAATTATGCTTTTTTATTGGCAACTTGGGATGTACTTTCAAAGAGCAAGACAGGAAGCACTGAATCATAATGTGGCACTAATTATTTTCTATTTCAGCTATTTGGTCATAGCAACAATATGAGTCAGTAATCTGAAAGATGGGGAAGAGAGTATCTCTTGGCCCACCCAGAGGACTTATTTGAGGGGAGAGAAGAATAAGTTAAATGTCTCCTATGTTTGAAAACACACAATCAAAAACAAATCTCTTATTTTTTACATATGGCATCATTATTAACATGATGTACATTTGTTAGATCATTTAGTCCCATAGAATGTAGTGTGACAATTGATTAAGAAAAAAAAAAAAGATGAAATATTTAGACCTCACTCAGACTTTTCTGTAGTGGATTAAATGAATATTTAGCAAAGGAAGTTAGCAGTTTGCAAATGTGCAATTAAAATCCTGGCTCTTCTCTAATTATGTAACACTTAAGTTAAATGGTCTTAATAGACATATAATGATAGCTTTATAAACCTACAATTACTTATAATCAAATGTAATTTCTATTTTGGTTTTAAAGTACCCATTAAATGTCTATTATGATTTTTAAGTAATTTGGCAGACATATAATGAATACTTTACAAATTTAAATAGTAATTATTTTAAGAGACAACTGTTAACATATAGGAGTAACAGCTATTCATTTGAATAAACAGTTTAAAACTAATTAGTGAGCTATTTATGCAACACCCAGTGGATTTACAACAAAAAGAAAATCACAATTTTATTGTAATTTTATCTCTTAAAACAGAAATGATTTTTTTCTAATTTTGTCCTCTCTTCTGTGACATAACCTGTCATCTTCCAAAAATGTAACACTGGTAAGTCAAATCTTTTCAGAATACCATGAATGCTCTAGAAAATTAATTTTATTCTAGGCAGAGTAAAAATGTATTTCATGCATTAATTTACTGTTATATTTTGGGTACGTTGCTAGGAAACTTAAATGAATAAAATTAAATGTAGACAGGTTCTTTCTTAATGCAAGTTGTAGGTAATGAACCTATTTTCAATCTCTCAGCATAATGCTGTAAATATTACCAAAAGATCACTATTTCTCACTATTTATAAAACAGGTAGAGGCTGGCAACATCTTTTTACTCCTAAAATGCTTAAAATTCTTTAACATGACAGAAACAGCTTTGTGTTACAGTACAGTCACTAAGCTTTTCTCGTGAAACAGAAAATATTATTTTTGGCCCATACAGCACTTTTGAGCATTATAGAAGAATTTTACAGCCTATTTCATGGGTGATTCACTTTAATTTATAAAATTAAAATTGCTTTATTGTTTCTATTTGATATAGACATTTTAACAGTCAGAATTGTCAACTCTGGTTAATATAATTACACAAATTAGACAATTATTTGAAGATGAGACAGAAGTTTTCATATCAACATGTATTAATAGGCATTATTTTTAAATTATCATTATAGTATTATGAGAGTTAATTTCATAATTTTTTCATATACATTATGTCTCAACATCGTGGTCATTTTTGACTTTTCATATCCTAATCCATCTTTCTTATTTTGACAAGAAAAATAATGAAATCATTCTAGCTACAAACTTTACTTATTTAACACATGTGTATATGTAGCATCCATAAAAAAATACATGTGTGGGTCTACTACATATAAACAAAATAATTTAGACAGAATTCTCATTACATAAATATGTGTTTGATTTACTACCACCATTAGTAATAGAATAGGCAACCTATTTTCCTGAGTCTTTTCTTGAGACTTGACTGTTGGTGTTTTTTCCATGTTAATGCACTCACATGGCCAAGCTCAGTTCTCTACTCAGTCAGAATGACTTCAAGAAAGATAAATCTGTTTCTCTCTAAGATACATTCTAGATATAGCCATATTTAAGGAGGGTGCTTACTCCTGATTTCTTCTAGTTAGTCTTGGACAACAATTCAGTCTTAGAGAAGATGGAAAAAGTGTATCTCTACGTCAAGAACATGTATATCTTCTTATTCTTATGAAGTCTACTAGGTAGCAAAAAAAGAGAAGCACAAAATAAAAATAGGAGTCCTAAAATTTGGATAGCCCAACCCCTATTCACAAATTCAATGACATCTAAAAAATTCATGCTGGGTTACATATAAGACATAGTTAAATGAGTTATAACTTTATTTAAATGCATATACAAATAATATTATAAACGAGAGCATTTAAATCTTCTTATTCTTATGAAATCTACTAGATAATAAAAAAGATAAATTAGAAATAAAAATAGGAGTCCTAAAATTTTGATAGCACAACCCCAACTCACAAACTCAATAACATCTATAAAATTCATGCTGGGTTGCATATAAAACATAGATAAATGAGTTATAGCTTTGTGTAAATCTATATACAAATAATATTATAAACTAGTACAGTGTGATATTTAGAAAAAGCTGCTATTTAAATGCCTTCATCTTATGATGTTATACATTAATACACTTTGGATACACATGCTAGAAGCTCAGCAGGGAGATCTGTACTACACACACTGTGCATCAGTATGCCAAGGATTGGCATATAGATAGTAATTAAAGCCATGCAGTGATGTGAGATCAAAAAGATAGATAAAGGAAAGAAGAATATCAAAGATGGAATTCTGTAGTGTCCAACATCAAAAGTTAGGTAATTAGGATAAACAAGTATATGAGACTGGAAAGATGTCAGAGGGGTAGGGAAAAACAAGGCAAAAATAGATGACTGGAATCCAAACAAAGCCATTCTTCCAAAAAGCAGGGGATATTTAAATATGTTATATGCTATTGGTTGATCAGCTTAAAGTTTAAGAATTAATTGTTAGATTAAGCAATGGGAAATTAATTGACAAATTGAAAAAATGAATACCAAAGTGTTACAATGAAAGATTGATGAGGTGGGCTGAAGATGCAAAAAAAAAAAAAAAAGTAAAAAAATTAGTATAAACTACTTTTAGTATTCCAAGGCATGCTCTTGTAGAGGGAAGTTAACAAAAACCAATCAATCAAACAAGCGAAAAAAAAATAGGGCAGTAGATGAAGGCAGAATTGGAATTAAGAGAGCTTTTCTCATAGGATTCAGATCTAATAACATATTTATGTACTGATGGTGAGATCCAGGAGAAAGGAAAAATTTGAATGTGTGTTAGAAAGAAGATCAAAATATCAAAGCCAAATTTCGCATAGGTAAAGCGAAGGGATGTAGTGCACATAAATGGAAATGAATTGTTAGCTTGGAGTCTCATAGCTTATCCGTATGAACAAGCAAGTAAGGAGTTGGGCAGGGTTTCAGGCAGCTGGGTAGATGTGGTAGTGGATCCTGAAGTTCTCTTTTGATTGAACCAATTTTCTCAGCAACATAGGAAGTGATATCATTAGATGTAAAGATAACTGTGGTATTTCTGAATATTTACGGACAAAGAAGGAAGTTTAAAATAGCTTTGTAGGTGAGTAGAATGAAAAATTTATTGAAACTTGTAGTTTAATTTCTAAGTAATAATAAAGATCAACTGCTCTGAGATTAACAATCATACATTTAAATTGAGAGCAATCAGCATGGGGTGTTTTTATACAATAACAATTAGTTGCATATTCACATGAGAAAACTAGTCAAAGAGTTGAATATTAAAGTGGGAAACTTCTGAAATTTATAAGATTATGCCCAAAGTTTTCGTTGTGTGTGCACATGTACACATTCATGAATGTGTGTGGGTTGGCCTACATCCACTGTGAAGATTTATGTTGTGAAATTTTTCATATATTTTGTAGTAATATGTTTAGGAAGAAAATGATGGTAGTTTAGTTTTGAATTTTCCAGCTTCTCTTCTAAAATATATAGGGGGATGTATTAGTGTGCAAAACCTGTCATAACACAGTATCACAACCCGAATAGTTTAAGCAATGGAAATTCATTGCCTCACTGTTCTGCTAGATGTCTAAGATCAGGTCTCAGCAGTGTTGATTTCTTTTGAGGGCTCTGAGGGAGCACCTGTTTCAGGCTTATTTCTTGGCTTTTAGATGGCCATCTTCACCCTGTACTTCTTCACATGGAGAAATGTGTGTGTTGGTGTGTGTGTCTCTGTGTGTGTTTCTCCGTTTCCCCATTTTTATAAAGACACCAGTCAGATTAAATCAGGGCACAACTTATGATCTCATTTTAACTTGATTATCTCTGTAAGACCCTATATCCAAATAAAGTCACATTCTGAGGTACTGGTGATTATGACTCCAACATATGAATTTTGCTGATGGCACACAATTGAATCCATAACAGGCAAAGTGTTGCATTGCTATGATACAAAGAGACAAGGAGGGAAGGGAACTTAGAAATCACCTAATAAAATGTGCTCCCAGAGAAAGATGGCATCATATAGAGTAGGAACAGACATGTTCAAAGCTGAGCTGGAACAATGCATTGGTGAAAGAGTAGACAAACAGTAGTGCAGCGTGCAGAAGAGGAAGGAGAAGAAGCTAAAAATTAAAAAAAAAAAAAAAAACCCTAGAACTCTAAAATGCCACAATAGTAAGTGTATTAAAGTAAAAATCTAAAGTCTCTAAATATGGTAAAATAACTAGATGTGAACTTGTCTGCTTGCCTTAAAAGATGAGGAAACATGATAAAATGTAGAACTAATACATTATCCAATATTTTACTATAAGCAGCACAGAACTATGATCTCTAAGAGAGGACAGAGAATTGTTGTGAGTTCTGTGATTACTCTGACTTTCTGTCTGAAGGGATTTTCTTGAACTTGATGCAGAGCGAGGTATCCAAAGCACAGCATGACAATCTCCTTGATATGAGGAGATAGAGATAGAAGTTCAGAAAGCTAGCTGAGTTTGGCTGGAAAATTGCAGAGCATGTATCAGAAAGAAGTATAATGCACAGACAATGGCTTTTATCTGCTTCAATCTGTTGCACAATGTAAACCACACATGCCATGGATGAACATATAGTAATAATGTACAGAAAATCAAATATAACTATATTCACAGATTTCTCATTAGAAAGTATGCCAGGACTAGGTGTGGTGGCTCATGCCTGTAATTGCAGCACTTTGGCCCAGACAGGAGAATCGCTGGACCCCAGGTGTTTGAGACCATCCTGGGCAACATAGTGATTCCTCGTCTCTACAAAGAAATAAAAACGTTAGCCAGGCATCATGGTGCATGCCTGTAGTCCTGGTTGCTCCGGAGGTTGAGGCTGAGGTGGGAGGGTGGCTTGAGTCTGACAGGTCAAGAAGTGAGCTGTGTTCATGACACTGCCCTTCAGCCTGATTGAGAGTGAGACCCTTTCTCTACAACAAAGAAACAAAGAAACAAATAAAAAGCAAAAAAGAAAAGACAAAGAATATGAGAAGGAATCTATGCCAGGCAGTAGACAACAGAGTATCTTTAAAGTAGGAAGGAAAAATAACCATCAATCTAGAATTTTATGTAAAGTAAAATATCTACAACAATTCATAGTAAAACAGACACTTTTCCAAACAAAAAAAGGTAGAGGAATTTATCACTAACTAAATTTAACTTGATGAAATATTACAGTTTTTAAGCAAAGAAGCTGATATCAGATGGAAACTAGAATATATACACAATCAAATAATGATTACCAATGTAGAAGTTACCTTTTATTTTCTGAAGTACCTTTTAGGACATAACATACTTCTTATATTGTGTTTATATGTTACAGTATTATGTTAAAATAAACTAATAACACAGTAATATATATTGTGAACACTAAAACCACCATAAAAATAGTTATAGTTGATTAACGGTATAAATAAAACGAAACACAAGAACAATAAATCAAAAGATTGACAAAGTAAAAAACAACAACAAAAATAGAATAAGTAATAAAGAAAAATAAAAGGAAAATGAACTATTGGTCCTTCTTCCTTTTCCTTTCCTTCTGCGTCACTTTCGGCATAGGTAGTTATTAATACAGTAAAGTAACAGAGAAAATAAATTATATAATAGGTTTCCTTGGTTGTTTGTGTTTATTGGAAAGTCACAGCCTGTTTGCAATTGAATTAAGTTTTGGCTTTGAATGGAAAGTGTGGCCTCTTGGAGTTGTCAACTCTGCTCACTCATTTATATACGTAAAATGCTTACCTTGTACTCAGAGTCTTGCTGAAGTCTCATGCATTGTGGGTCCACCAGAATTCTGAGCTCACGAGGCATCACAAATGCTGTATGTGAATAGAACACTAAGAAACTGAACATGTATATCATAGACATCGCTGTTCACATTTGTATTCAAGTGTCCCATCATACTGCACTTATAAAACACAGAGGTAAAATTATTTAAAAATTTTAAAAAGAGCATTAAATCAAGGATGGGGCACTTCTGAGCATGAAATCTTGTGTGGTTGTACAAGATACAGTGCATGAAGCTGGTCCTGGATGAGAAAAAGAGTTATTTCCTTCTAAGTTCTAGAACAAAGCAGAGATGTCCAGTCTAACCACTGAAATTCAATATTGCATCAACATTTTTGCCAATGCAATATGAGAAGGCTAAAAATTTATATGTTACAACACATACAATTAGTAATAATATTAAATCATGAACACAAGAATAAACTTAGCATAATGTATGCCCTACTTGTTTACTGAAATCTTCAAAACTTTTCTGAGAAAAATAAAAGGAAGTCTCAATATTAAGGTGAATGTGAAAATAATTACAGCTTTTCCCATTAAAAGTAATGCAAAAACTGCAATTACTTTTGCACCAACCTAATATATTGCTACATATAATGTGATTATAGATTGGAAGATTTAATTTTGTTATAATATTAACTCTCTCCAAATTGATCTATACATTCAATGCAATATAGCAGATTTCTTTGTAGAAACTGTTAAGCTGATTCTAAATGTTATATAGAAATCCAAAGGACATATTATATACAAAATGATTATTAGGAAGAAGAACAAAATCAGATGAACAGCACCTTTTTTTTCAAGACTCACTCTATAGTCCTTTTAGGCACCAGTCATAGAGGTAGTATGGCTGAGGTTTACAATTGGATGCATAGGTAATGGAACAGAATAAAAAATCCAGAAAGAGGTCATTCTTTATGTTTACAACTGGAAGCATAGATAATGGAACAAAATAAAAAATCCAGAAACAGGTCATTTTGTTTACTGAAATCTTCAGAACTTTTCTGAGAAAAATAAAAGGAGATCTAAATATTAAGGTTGTTATGAAAGTATTTTTTACAGTATTTCCATGGTTATTCAATGAGAAAAAATTATAGTCTTTTAAGCAATTTTGTTCTTGAGCATATGTAAATACATTTAAAGACAAAAAGGAACCCTTAACTTATAACATGCCTTTACGTGCTTGTATACAAGAGGTATACAAGAATAGATGAAAGAGAAGTAATATTAAAAATATCAACTAAGGCCTTTGGACTAACCAGTGATGGGGTATTTTTTCCTGATACTAACACTTTTCTTACAATTTTTCCCCTTAGAAATTGTAACTAGCCACAATTTGAAGATTAGAGATTGACAGTAAGTGTATTAGTCGGTTTTCATGCCGAAACTGGGTACTATATAAAAAATAAGAGGTTTAAGGGATGCACACTTACAGGTGGCTGGGGAGGCCTCACAATCATGGGGAAGGCTAAAGGCACATCTTACGTGGTAGCAGACGAGAGAATGAGAGCCAAGCGAAAGGGAAAATCCCTTATAAAGTCATCAGATTTTGTGAGACTTATTCACTACCAGGAGAACAAGTTAGGGGAGGCCGTCCCCAGGATTCAATTATCTACCACTGAGTCCCTCCTACAACACATGAGAATTATGGGAGCTACAATTCAAGATGAGAGTTGGGCGGGGACATGGTCAAAACATGTTAGTAAGTCTACCCTACATTGTAGTATGCTGTTAGTGTGTCACTCGTATCCTATTAGATTCCTTAAACATTTGTTTTCATAAAGTCCCCATGTGATTCTATTCCCCACAGTAAGTACCTGCATCTCTAGCATTATGTACTATGTATTAGGCACAAGTAGCCAGAATCAGAATTGTCTATACAATTGGAGAATTGTCTTAGAACTTCTATTCTCCCATTAACAGCTCTTAAACATTGAAAGATGTGTGTAGAGGCTTAAATACTCCAACCTCCTTTTCTCTATTCAGGAAAATTATGAGATTTTGACCACACTTTCTATTATAGATTATATTTGAAGGATTTAGTAAAAGCTATTCTCTGCAGGACTTTTAAATTATTTTATTCACTTTTGGACTTCTCTCATGTCCTGTCTCATTTCCCCATGTAGTTATCAACTTTTCTAGGGACAATGAAAAATAATGCATATCACACTTGTCTCAGGGCAAAACTCCATTTATCACAGCTGGTGAAAGACAGTCAGATTTTATGCCCATAATCCTGGTATATTTATTATACCATGATATTGACCCATTTCACTCCCAAACCCCTTCTAGTTTGTGTAATAACTTATATAGTTATCATTTTATAATGTAAAATAGTCACAGCCACAACCAAATTCTACCCAGAAAATAGAGTGTAGAAAAAAAAAATATCATTTCCTATGATAATTTAGGGAAGAAAGAGTCAGACAAGGTAGGTACTCTTGAAGTTTAAAAACAAACACATTCTGAACATACAAGAAACTTCATGAATATTGTTTGTGGAAGCCTCCTTGATAATATCATGAGAGTATGAGCTCCAGGTGGAAAGGAGTAATTGCTACCTAACAAATAAATTAAAGAAAGGATAAAGTTGACAGAATAGATTATAAATTGTATATGCTCTGAAAATGTGGAAATAACTCATCTAACACAAAATGGGAACAGATGGCTTTGATAAGAAGATAAAAAATAAAATTGGTTTTCTGATTACCTCATTGTAATTGCTAGATGTCAAAGGGTATTATTTAAAGCTAACAAATCAAATAGTAAAAGATCAAATCTATTTAAGGAAACAATGAAAAACACTTGAAAGTTATTCATATCTATTAAATGTGGGTGGTAGTATCTTGGAAAGGGGAAAGGAAAACTATACAACTTCATATTCTTGGTGTTTAAAATAAGAATAGAAGAAAAAGGATATTTTACAAACATAAAACCATTCATGCAATTTCTAGGCAAAATTATAAGCTTTCCTAAATATTTAAAATACACCAAAACAAAAAATAAAAACAGACACCCATTCTAAATATTTCATACATTATGATGGTTAATATTAGCATGTCAACTTGCCTAGGCTGTGGTATCCACTTCTGTTAAACACCAGTCTAGATACACCAGTCTGAATGTTGCTCTCTGGTGAGATTAACATTGATGATCAGTAGACTTTAAGTGAAGCATATATCCTCCATAAGGTGGGTGAGTCCCACCCAATATGGTGAAGATCTTAAGAGAAAAGATTAAGGAAGAAATGGGATCCTCAAAATTTGAATGGGTTATCTGGAAATATTATAATGAAGAAAAGAGAATTGTCGTCTTAAATTTTACTGAATTTTAGAAGTGTCCCTTTCACCCTCATTTGAGATTAAACCTCTATTGACGGAAGAAGCTGTAATGTTCCCTCCCCAGGTAGTTTTCTTACAAGATGCTGCTAATTATCCTCAGTGCCCCGCTCCCACCACTCTACAAGTCTAGACTTGTACCTAGACTCAATTTCCAGGAGAAAGCTGCGGTTAAAGTGTACTCCGTAAGTAGATATGCTACACTCCAAAAGAACTACATGATTTTTTTCAATTTATACACATAGAAGCCCTGGGAATATGTGAGAAATCAATATTAAGGGTGTGGGATAGTGGTAAAAGGAACATAAAGTTGGATCTGGCTAAATTTATTGATACAAGCCTGCTAAGCAGAGATCCTTCATTTAATATTGCAGTATGAGGAATTAGAAAAGGATCTAACAGTTTAGTTTATTGGTTGAAAAAAAGGATCTGCACTGCCATTGAAATGGAAAATTTAAACTACTTTGATGTACTGTAAAGGGATCCAAAGACTTAAGAAGTCTGAATATCAGAGTAGATTTATCATGCGAAATCTGCTCACCTATGCCAGAGATTCCAGAAGACACACATTTCTCCATGACTATAAGAAATAAATTTGTTAGGGGAGGCTATTATCCTGGAAGAGCTCTGTGGTCACTCATTTTTTGTAGGTCAGAAAATAGAGTGAGGACTGTTGTTACTTAATTGGAAAATCTAAATGCAATGGGGATAATTGTATTCCAGACAGGTAGGGGCCAAGTAGTGGCACTAAATTGCCAAAGTCAAGGTGGAAAGTGATACCATAATGAACAGCTGAGTGAAGGCGGTACTTACAAATAGTTTGACTCACAGATGCCTATGGCATTGACTAATTGATCTTGGTGTCCCTAGAGGTAGAATAGATAGACAGTGTGCTAAATTCTTACCTGATGTGTATAAGTTAAAGAAAGAGTTCTAGGTCAAGACATAGAAGTCTAAATTGAATCATAAAAACAGAGTGCACCTCTATCAATTCAAAGAATGGAATCAATTTACTGATGTGGAACTCCCTGAATGAAAGGGAGGCCAGGTCCTCTTGTGGAAGGACTTCACTATATTGACAAAAATTTATATCTTTAATCTTTCCCCATCCTTTCCAAAAGGGACATATAGCCTTGTGATTTTGCATTGGGAGAAAAACAAGTAATGAGTACTTAACATTGGAACTGAACTAATTCCAGGAGACCTGAAATATTTATGTGATATATCAGAATAGGGGCTTATACATCAGTTGAATAATAGAGGTACAGCAGAGGTGCATTTTATAATTGGTCCAGTGGATCCTAACCCCATCCTATGGTTATTTTCCCAATTCAGGATTAATAATTGGATTATACACACTCAGCAACTAGCGTAATTCCTACATTGGTTCTCTGACTTGTAGAGTGAGAATTATCATGTTGAGAAAGGCCAAATGGAAACCACTAAAACTGTTTACACTTAGGGAAATAGTAAACCAAAATCAATATTGTGTGCATGGGAGGAGTACAGAGATTATAGCCACCATGAAATACCTGAAAAATGCAGGGGTTCTGATACCCACCATGTGCCCATTTGACTGCCTATTTGGCTTGTGCAGAAAACATATTTGACTTGTGCAGAAAACATATGGATCTTGGAGAATGACAATGAATTATCATAAGCTTTAATCATGTGGTGAGGCCAATTACAGCTATTAAACCAAATATGGTTTCATTGCTTGAGTAGTTAACATGTGCCCTGGTATATGGTATGCAGCTATTGATATAATAAATGGATTTTCCTCTATACCTGTTAGTACAGTCCTACTAGAAGCTGTTTACATTCAGTTTGCAAAACCACAATACACCTTTATTTTCATACCTCAGGAGAATATTGATTCTTCAGCCCTGTGCTGTTTTAGTCCACAGTTAGCTTGTTTCTCCCTTTCACAAGATGTCACACTAGTCTATTACGTTGATGATCAGTATGTTGATTGACTGAACCTAGTGAACAAGAAACAACTTCTCTAGACTTATCAGTAAGAAATATGTGAGCCCAAGAGTGGAAAATACATCTGACCAAAATTCAGTGGCCTTCTATTTCAGTGAAATTTCAAGGGATTCAGTTCAGATACTCTTTCTGAGGTGCAGGATAAGTTGTTGCATTTAGCTGCTTCACAAACCAAGAGAGAGGCACAGTGCCTAGTGGGTCTCTTTAAGTTAGAGAGGCAACATATTGGTGCAGGTGTGCTATTCTAATCCATGTACCAAGTGGCTCAAAGAGCAATTAGTCTTGCGTAGGTCCCAGAAAGAGCAAAGTTCTGCAACAGGTCTCTGCTGCCTGGAGAAAGAAAGATTAACCCAAACCCATGTTCATCTCTGTTTCTGCTCATCTTCTGGTAAATTATAAACTAGTGACTCTTCTGCTATGGTATCTCTTTTATGCCTCCAAATTGTCTACCCTTTCAAGAAATAGAAGATCAGAAAACAACATTTTAAATAGCTATTTCCATTCTGTTTTTAAGAATGTATTTTTTTACTTCATAATTTACTTTATAGAGACTGTTAAAGTTTTATGGCTTTAATCATTATATGATCGATGGTTTTCAATAATCAAGATATATTCTACATCTTAACATATTTTAGATAAAAATGTTTGATAAAATATTCATAATCTTTTAATAAGAACATTTCCTGATTTTTATTGCTCTGACAAAAATGGTAAAACCAATTTAACTATTGAAAATAAGTATTACAGTAGCTACAAAATTAAAGTTTTATTACATGGTTATAAATTTGTCTATTTTGATATAAATCTTTAGTTATTCATGAAGAATGTTTACCTTATTACAGGTAATACCCTTTCTTTCTTCTACCGGCTAAATTTGACAAAATAATGCCGTAACTTTCACATAACCAATTCCATGGTGAAACAGAATACATGTTTCTCATTTCATCTCAATCATTCATTTTTCAGCAGAGATAAAATAATTTATATCCACTTGTCTCCAGATATGTCAATAAGTTAGATGTTAAAATAAACTAGAGGTTTCTCTTAAACTAGAAATAGAGAATGTTCAAGGATTCTATATCAGGTAAATGCACTTGTAAGTGAAGACTAAGATGAAAGAAGACTTTTTAAAAAATGTCTAGTGAAGTCCTAAGTACAAGAATGTTTTTAAAATAAACTCTCTCTCTGTTTCCTCCTACCCAACCCTGACCTAATATAGTGGGTAGTTAGTTGATACTTAGCACTATGTCTGACCTACAGTGAACATTAATACATTTATATATTCTACAGAAAAAGCAAATGGAAATTGAAGCCAGTGAAGCAAATTTTAATTTTTAGCTTAGTTTTTAGAATCTGCTGGGAGATACTTCCAGGTCCTCACAAGAAGAGAGTTAGGCAAATAAGCTAGTGATAAACAATTATAAAGATGTTTTAGTATTTCTAAAATTTTTATGCTTCCTTTTCATTGGCAATATTCCTATATTTATAAGCTTTTCTTATTAAATAACAAAAACCGTGGATGTTTACTTCAAATTTTACAAGGAGGAAAAATATTGGGGTGAATATGCTTTATACCCCCAGATCAATTTGGTTAAGAAGC
The DNA here is from genome assembly GCF_009761245.1 of Sapajus apella. Classification (NCBI taxonomy): domain Eukaryota; kingdom Metazoa; phylum Chordata; class Mammalia; order Primates; family Cebidae; genus Sapajus; species Sapajus apella. The sequence continues at coordinate 25,387,080 of NW_022436948.1, read as the reverse complement.
TTCAACAACAACCAGATGGAAATAAGTACGATGAAAACTAAGGCACACTGAAACCTTGGGATACAGAAAGAAAAAGAAAAAAAAGAGGGAGGCAGCCAGGAATTGAGAAACCAGCTTACTAAGACGGCAACTTAGATTTTCAGACACGAAGACACAGATAAAAACACATGTATGTTTCAGAAACAAGAATGTTTTCCATTAATATACTAAGTTATTGTATGCAACACTTATAAACAACATTTTATTCTATAGATTATGTTGTATATTTTGATGTTTTTATTCAGCATCTCAGTTTCTCAAAAGAATCTTCTCATTTTTTCCATCCTGTAACAAGTGTTTGCCTTTAATTGACTTTATTTCTTGGTCTTATAAAGAAACTGGACACACTGAATAGAAATCCCCAAAAAGCTTATGCTTCTCCATATATATATAGCCTATGAATTTCATGTAGCAAAGAAAATGGAAGACTTTTTTATTCTCTACTTTTCTCAGTTGATCGGGATTAATAACTAGAAAATAAGTACTCTGTTCTCCTTTACACATGATATACATTTTAATGGGATAATTAGATCAACATCACTGTTACTTTCTCCAGTCATTTTGGCTGTTTTTGGGAAGAGAAAATTTGCCAGTATAAAACCATACTGCAGTATATAAATACAATTGTTTTATTTATATGCTAGTTACATAACTATGAAACATATTCACTGTCAACTAAATGCTAATGATTATGAAAGTTTTTTTCTGACACAATATTTTCTCAGATACATACAATCATTTATTATCATTTTCAACATTTTCTTATAACGATTGTTGATTGTAGCCTGTATTAGTTAGTCTTCATACTGCTGATAAAGACATACCTGAGGCCAGGTATGGTGTCTCATGCTTGTAATCCCAGCACTTTGGGAAGCCAAAGCATGGAGATCACCTGAGGTCAGGAGTTCAAGACCAGCCTGGCCAACATGGTGAAACCCCATGTCTACTGAAAATGCAAAAATTAGCCAGGTGTGGTGGAGGACGCCTGTAATTCCAGCTACTCTGGAGGCTGAGGCAGGAGAATTGCTTGAACCTGAGAGGTGGAGGTTTCAGTGAGCCAAGATCGTACAACTGTACTCCAACCTCAGCAACAGAGCAAGACTCCATCTCAAAAAAAAAAAAAAGGAGAAAAGAAAAAAAAAAAAAAAAGATATACCTGACATACATGAGACTGAGAAGAAAAAGATTTAATGGATTTACAGTTCCACATGGCTGGGGAGGCCTCACAATCATGGCAGAAGGGAAGGAGGAGCAAGTCACATCTTACATGGATGGTTGCATGATGCAGGAAAATTTCCATGTTTAAAACAATCAGATCTCTTCAGAGTTATTCACTATCACACAAACAGTAGGAGAAAGACCCACCATCATGATTCAATTATCTTCCACTGGGTCCCTCCCACCAAGTTGGAATTATGGGAGCTACAAGATAAGATTTGGGTGGTGACAGAAAGCCAAGCCATATCATTCTGCCATTGGCCCCTCCCAAATATCACATTTTCACATTTGAAAACCAATCATGCATTTCCAACAGTCTCCCAAAGTCTTAACTCATTTCAGCATTAACTGAAAAGTCCAGAGTCCAAAGTCCTATGTGAGACAAGAAAAGCCCCTTCTGTCTATGAGCCTACACAATGAAAAGCAAGTTAATTACTTCCTAGGTACAATAGAGGTATAGGCAATTGGTAAATTCAGCCATTACAAATGGGAGCAATTGGCCAGAGCAAAGGGGGTACAGGCTGTAAGCAGGTTCAAAATCCAGTGGGGCATTGAGTGTCTGTGGCTTTTCCAGGAGCATGCATAGTGCAAGCTCTCGGTGGATCTACCATTCTGGGGTTTGTAGGACAGTGGCCCTCTTTTCACAGCTCCACTAGGTGGTGCCCCAGTAGGGACTCTGTGTGGGGAATCCAACCCTACATTTTCTTTCTGCACTGCCCTAACAGAGGCTCTCCTTGAGAGTCCTGCCCCTGCAGTGAACTTCTGCCTGGACATCTAGGCATTTCTATATATCCTGTGAAATCTAAGAGAAGGTTCCCAAACCTCAATTCTTGACTTTTTTGTGTCCACAGGCTCAACACCATGTGGAAGCTACCAAGGCTTAAGACCTGCATCCTCTGAAGCCACAGCTCAAGCTTTTCTTTGGCTCCTTTTAGTAATGGCTGAAGCAGCTGGGACACAGGGCACCAAGACCCTAGGCTGCACACAACGTGGAGACCCTGACCCTGGCCCACAGAACTATTTTTTCTTCCTAAGCCTCTGGGCATATGATGGGAAGGGCTGCCATGAAGACCTCTGACATACCCCGGAAACATTTTCCCCATTGTCTTGGTGGTTAACATTTGGCTCCTCATTACTTATGCAAATTTCTGCAGTCAGCTTGAATTTTACTTAGAAAATGGGATTTTCTTTTCTATTGCATTATCAGGCTGCAAATGTTCTAATTTTTGTGCTCTATTTCCCTTTTAAAACTGAATGTCTTTTACGGCACCCAAGTCACATCTTGAATGCTTTGCTGTTTAGAAATTTCCAGATACCCTAAATTATCTCCCTGAAGTTCAAAGTTCCAGAAATCTCTAGAGAAAGGGCAAAATACTGCGAGTCTCTTTGCTAAAACATAACAAGAATCACCTTTTCTCTAGTTCCCAACAAGTTCCTCATCTCCACCTGAGACCACCTCAGCCTGGATTCTTTGTCTATATCATTATAGCATTTTGGTCAAAGCCATTCAACAAGTCTCTTGGAAGTTTCACACTTTCCCAAATTTTCCTGTCTTCTTCAGAATCCTCCAAACTGTACCAACCTCTGCCTGTTAACTAGTTTTATAGTCATTTCCACGTTTTTGGGTATCTTTTCAGCAATGCCTGACTCTACTAGTACCAATATACCATATTAGTCCATGTTCATGTTGCTGATAAAGACATATATGAGACTGGGAAGAAAAATAGGTTTAATTGACTTACAGTTCCACATGGCTGGGGGGACTCACAATCATGGTGGAAGGCAAGGAGGAGCAAGTCACATCTTCCATAGATGATGGCAGGCAAAGAAAGAGAGCTGTGCAGGGAAACCCCCTTTTCTAAAACCATCAGATCTTGTAAGATTTATTCACTATTATGAGAACAGCACAGAAAAGACCCTCCCCATGATTCAGTTATCTCCCACTGGGTCCCTTCTACTGCATGTGGGATTTATGGAAGCTACAATATGAAATTTGGGTGGGGACATAGAACCAAATCATATCATAGCCTTTCTATAAAATATATGCTTTCTGCTGATGTAATTTATTTTTAAATTACCTTTAATATGTATTGTCCAAATTATTGTTTCTAAAATATTTATATATATATATATGAAGATATATTTATAAATCATAGGAGTTTTATTATATATCCACTCCACTTTAAAATAAATGAAATACCAACAATACAGTTGAAACTTCCTGATTACTTATTTCTAGTTGAAGAATTGCATAATTTCAATTTCATGAATACTTGCATGTTTTAAAATTATATAATATGGTTTTATTTTTTAAGTTTTGCAAATGTAAGACTATGGAAATTCTTTGGCAACTTTATTTTTCTCAAAACCATAGTTGTAATTTTCATACTTGAAGACTACATTAGTTTTCACAGCAGTTTGATATTATATTATGTGAAAATATCATAATTTATGTGGATTCTCAGTTCATAAAATTCTACATTATATCTAGCACTGAGCTATCACAAATAATGCTGGCTTAGAGAGCATTATACATGTATCCTAGAGGATTAAGCTAGAATTTTTCTACAATTAATCTGAAATTGCTAAGACTGAGGGCTAGTACATTTCTTCCATTGCTAGATGTTGTGGGCTTTCCTTTTCTTAGTACCTGGGCCAATTTTTATTATATCAGCAATAATATGGAGTATTATTAGTAATGCTACTCTAAATTCTTGATGTCAGAATACTCTTAGTGGTCATTTAGTGTATTTTATTTTAAATAATTTAAAATAATTTTTTATTGATGGTAGTATATTTAAAGCCAAATAAAGAAATTGCAAGTGTTTAATATTTATATATTTGTATTTATGTATGTGTGATACACAAGATATTATAACTCAAGGTCTTGCATCTCAAGATCAGGATGCTGAATATTTTGAAAGTCACAGAAAGACTTGCTCACTCACCCCACCTCTCAGCCCTTAACTACTGCACTGTTGATGGGAATGTAAATTGGTACAACCATTATGGAAAACAGTAGGCAGGTTCTTAAAGATGTTAAAAATATAACTATTATATAATCCTACTTCTAGATATATACCCAAAGGAAATGAAGTCATTATCTTGATGAGATATTTGCAATCCCATGTTCACTACTGCATTATTCACAATAGCGAAGACATAAAAACGTGTTGACGGATGAATGAATAAAGAAAATGTCACACACACACACACACACACACACACACACACACACACAGAGAGAGAGAGAGAGAGAGAGAGAGAGAGGGAAAGAAATATGCTTCGGACTTAAAAAAGAAAAGCCTGCCATTTGCAACTCTCTGCATGAACCTGTATGAACCTGTAGCATGTTAGGCTAAGTGAAGTCTGATGCAGAAACACAAGTACTGCATGATCTCACTAATATGTGGAATCTAGAAAATGTTGAACTCACAGAAACAGAGAGTAGAGTGGTTACCAGAGGTTATAGGGTGGGGAAAACAGCGAGCTGTTAATGAAAGGGTACAAAATTTAAGTTACTTAGGATGAATAAGTTGTGGAGAGCTAATGTATAGCATGGCTACCATAGTTAATAATATAGTATTACATGCCTCAAATTTGATAAGGAAAAGATATTAAGCATTCTCACTGCATGTATACACACACAAAAAAAATTGATGACTTTGTGAGGTGATAAATGTTAATGAGCTTGATTGTGGTAATAGTCTTACAGTGTATATGTACCTTAAAACATCACGTTTAATACCTTAAATATATACAGTTTCTATTTGTTAATTATACTGCAGTAAATCTGGGGATGGGGAGAGATACTAGGGGTATAGAAAGCTGTGAAGGTCATGAAATTAAGTTAGAAATAAATAGATTGACTTGAAACGTGTGGTTATTTTTTTACTTTTAATTTAATTTAATTTAATTTTTGAGACAAGGTCTCACTCTATCACCCAGGCTGGAGTGCAGTTGTGTAATCATGGCTCACTGCAGCCTTAACCTCCTGGGCTCAGATGATCCTCCCACTTCCACTTCCCGAGTAGCTGGGACTACTGGCTCACATCTTGCCCAGCTAATTTTTTCGTACTGTTTTTGTAGAGATGGGTTTCCCCATATTGCCCAGGCTGGTTGAAACATGTTTAGAAGGTGAAGCAATAGAACTTTATAACTGACAGATGGTGGTAAAAGAATTACTAGATAAAATTGACATAAATAAAACAAAAGTAGGACTAATAAGTGAATTTAGAGAGGTGCAGACAAAAAGCAAATATTTCTAAAAAATCAAATATTTACTATATGCTGGCAATAAATAAATTTTAAAAAAGAGAAGAACCAGAAAGATGAAATACATTCTTAGAAAAACTTTAACAAGAGGATGCAATAAATCTGTACACTTAAATTTATAAAACATTCTTGGAGAAACTAACAAAATATTTACATAGGCAATGCATAAATAAAAAATAAAAGTACAAAAGAGGTATAGAAGTAAAACCTAACTTATGATAAAGTCATTCTTCAGTAAATTTAATTTAATGAGATGAAAAATCTTCTGAGCATATGCTAATAAAACAATTAAAATATTTGTAATAATTCTACATATGCATGTATGTATATGTATCTATGTATCAGTGTGTATATGTAATAAATATAATAAAAACTTTGCATATGTATATGCAGACAGTTTCTAACTTACAATGGTTCAACTTAGAGTTTTTCACCTTACAATGGCTTTATTAAGATGTAACCTCCATTGCATGTCAAGAAACGTCTATATATACATATATATATAATGATGAAATTAAGTTAGATTGTAGAACTAAATGAAAAAGTAAAATATGTCATCATTCTAGAATAAACTTTAGCAGGATACCTTCAAAATCCTGATGCATAAATGTTACATTTTTCTGCCTAAATGTCACATTTTTCTCCATAAATTTTTTTTTAGAGAGCAAACTGAATACAACAGGCAACAAAGGAAAATAGCTAAACTTACTTTGCTAAACTTCAAATTTCTCCTTATTGAAAACCCAAATTGATAAGTCACAGACTAGAAGATATTCACAAGATATACATCTTAAAAAAAGACATATCCAAAATCCATGAAGAATTTAACTCAATAATAAATATATATAAAAAATCAGTAAAAAGTGGATAAAATAATCTAATAAACATTTGCAAAGAAGACAAATAAATAGCAGGGAATAACAACAAAAGCAAAACAAATAAAAAATACAGCATGATTAGTTATCACAAAACTGAAAATTAAAACCATTATGAGATACCATTACTCACCTAGTAGAATGATGAAAATTTAGGAGTTTAACAATATTAGCTGTTAGCACAGATGTTGAGCAATGAGTCTCTTAAATGTTTCTTGTAGAAATGTTAAATAGTCCAGCCATTTTGAAAAAGAGTTTTTCAATTTCTTTAAAAGTAAAACTTACTCCTACCTTATGACCAAGCAATTTTACTCCAAAACAATTAAATCCTATGTTCATAAATGATTGAATATCAATAACATGTTTATTTTTTATAGACATAGTGGAAATATTCAATAATTCATCAGCAGATTTGTTCAACAAATTTTGGTTTAATTGTACAATTGTGAACAACTCAGTAAAAACAAAATAAACGATTGCTCCATCAACAGTATGGCTCACTATCAAAAACATTATGTTGAAGGAAATTAACCAGATACAAAAGAGCACATTCTGTATGATCCCATTTGATGAGATTCAAAGACTGACTAAATCAATCTATTATAGAAATCATAAAAGAGGTGGCCTAAGCCAAGAGTAAGAACAAAACTAGAAAACACCATGTGGGAAATTTCTACAGTGAAGAAATTTATACCATAAATTGGGTATTGCTTACTATAGTATATACATTTGTCAATAGTTAATATATTTTACAGTTAAGTTCTAGGTATTTTTCTACATTCAAATTTTATTTAATAAAAATTAACATCCACAAATCTTTTTAGAAGAGAATATTAGATTTCACAGAAATAGAATAAAATGTGTGTAATTTTTTCTAGAACATAAGTGTCTATTCTACAAATTAAGGTCAATTTCCCTTAATTTGAAAAATTGAGAAATAAGGCTAATAATGTTCTTACTCTAAAGCTTAGGGAAGGGTCAAAAATTTTTAAGTAAATGAAAATAAGAAGTTGATCTTGAAAGCTGAACTCTACTGAAGCAGTATGCATTTGGTAGGAACTGCATTTTGAATAATCATATAACTATTTTGTGTTTCTCTTTCAATATAGTATTCAAAGATTAAATTAGATATTCAACATTTCATTATAAATAGGCTTTTTGTTAGATGATTTTGCCCAAATTGAGGCTAATGTAAAGCTGAACTTTGAATTAATGTAAATTTTGTTTGCTACAAAGGTATAACATATTAGTACAAATAAGATTAAGTTCATGATAGTTGTATAATAATTCATTTAACACTTAAATGCATTTGTTATGTTTCCTGCTTTTATCTACACATCTTCCTGCTTGTATCTACATTTTGGGAGTTTGGAGAAAACCATAAACTTTATCAATTAAAAAAAAACTTGAGACATTCTAAATCTAAAAAATCTTTGCTTGAATTATTTGCACCTAATGTGTTTATAGAGGAACAATAACTTTACTTGATATCATTTTCCTTTTGTGCCTCAATATTCAAAATACGTTTTTGAAATATTTTAATCAAATGTCTGGTTTTTCAAGAAAATATGCCACAAACTCCTTGTGGGACAAATTTTAAAATAATACTTTTCAAATGAATGCATAGTTTGCAATACATATTATCCTAAAATTAAAATTTAGGTACACTTTAACATATGATTTAATTAATTGATTTTACCTTACGTTGTATGAAAGCTAAAAATGCAGAAATGTGTTCAGGATTCTGAAAATAATTCTGCATCAGAAGGAAATTAATATTTATCTTCTTCCAGACATTTATGTTTATTCAATAAATCATTTAATCTACTTTAAATTGTTTTGGACGATAATGCCTAAATAATGTGGCTATAAGGTTAAGCCTTCTATTGACTAGTAGTAAGTTTTGTCATTAAACTTAATCCATTACACTGTACACGTCACTCCTTCAGGCTCTACTTCTAATCAATATCCTCTACTATCTTTTCTATCAGATGAGATACAGTCAGCCCATGGACTAGTATTGACTCCATTCCTATTAGAAGATAATAACATGAACACTGAACTTTTTCCAGTCCCTTTTAATACAAACAGATGTCTGCATGATACAATTATTTTATAATCTCAAATTTTCAAGTTTTTAAAATATGGGGGGGTTCTTTTTGATCTTTTTAATATACCAATTCATTTCTTTGAGGGTACCAGAGCATCCTCTCTCTATATGTATACACACAGAGACAGAGGAAGCTAGTCTCCAAATTTTGATGACTCAACTTACAATTTTTCAGCTTTATCATGGTGCAAAAACAAGCATTCAGTAGAAACTATATTTTAATTTCCTATGTAACGATTTGTGTTTTACTTTCAATGCAGTATTCAGTGAGTTGCATGAGATATTGAACATTTTATTATAAAATAGGCTTTGGGTGAGATGAATTTGCCCAACTTACTTATATTAATGTAAGTTTTCTGAGAATCTTTAAGGTAGGCCTCACTAAACTATGATGTTCAGTAGACTACGTATATTAAATGCATTTTTGTACTTATGATAATATCAGTTTATAATGGATTATGCAGAGGAGTAGATCCACCAACAGCTTGCACCATGCACCTGGAAAAGACAGGCATTCAATGCCCCCTGGTGAAAGCAGCCCAGGGGACTGAACCCTGTGGAGCCACAGGGGTGGAGCTACCCAAGGCTGTGGGAGCCCACCCATTGCATCAGTGTTGCTTGGATGTGAGACATGTAGTCAAAGGAGATTATTTTGGAGCTTTAAGATTTAATGACTGCCCTGATGGGTTTGGACTTGCATGGGGTTTGTTTGGCTGATTTCTCCCTCTTAGAATGGGAGTTTTTAGCCAATACTTGTACTGTCATTGTATCTTAGAAGTAACTAATTTGATTTTATATTTTGTTTCCTGCTTGTATCTTTTTCTATGTGACTAGTTTTTCCTAGTATGGATGTGATATATATTTCCCACTCTTAAAATTTGCGTCCTCAATTGTCGTAGTCCATTTTGTGCTGCTATAACAGAATACCTGAGACATGGTAATACATAATGAATAGAAATTTATTTCTTGCAGTGCTGGAGGCTGTCACATTTAAGACTGAAGGGTAGGCATCTTCTGACTGCCTTTTCGTGGTGTCATTTCATGGGTCAAGGTGGAAAGGCAAGAGGGAACCCTCTCCCAAAAGCCCTTTTTGAAAGATACTAAACGCATCCATGAGGAAAGAATCTTTGTTGCTTAATCATCTCTAACTAGGCCCACCTGCTAATACTATTACAGTGGCAATTTAATTTTAACATAGGTTCTGGAAGGAATAAATATTCAAACCACAATATCAACTTTGACCTATTTGAGCCAACAAAGGAAGTCCAAAAGATAATGTGCCAGTTTCAATTTATGTTATTAAGACGACTTTTATGTTTTTGCTTTTGTTTTTTTATGCCCTTGATGTAAGAAGCATATAAGCTTCTACCCCAGTGGCTCCAGAATAAGGATAATATATATTTGTATGAGTCACCCCAACTAAGTCATTATAGCAAAACCAACTTACATCAGCCAACTTGTAAAAGTATTACTGATGCCAGTCATGATCAGTAAAACTGTCCCAGGAAAGGAAGTCAGTTTCAGTCTTCCTTCTCATCCCCTAAAAAAATCTATATTGTTCGTTTCCAATTTAAATAAAGTTTAAGGAAAGACAAAATAATTTTATGATGCTACAAATATGAACAATTATTATAGATGATGGGGATTGATTGAAAGAGGGCAAAAGGAAACTCTTTGGGGTGATTGAAGTTTTTTCTATATCTTGATACAGATAGGAGTTTTGGTTACATGGTGGTTTTCTTAAATCAAAATTTTTAAATTTTAATCTCAAGACATTTTATCTCAATAATTTCTCTTTAATATAATAAAAGTAGTATATACAATGTTTCAAACACACAAAGAATTTGGGAAAACGTGATTATGATAATATTAAGGAGGAAATAGAGGTTAAACGTAACCCTGAAAAATCATAGTAAGTTAAACAATATTGAAAAATTAATATCTATTAATCTTTTTCTGACTCTTTTTTATATATTCATTTAACGTGTTATAACTTTGTTATAAACACACATCCACCATATTGAAATTAATTGAAATCATGAAAATGTGTTGTTAAATATGTCAACATTTGTTTTTATGAAAAATTCGCCTGTGGTTTTCAGAAATTATTACATAGTGCCCGGCATTGGAAGAGTTTAGTTTCTGCATTTGTTTTTAAAGAAAATTGGTGTTCTATTTTATCATGACTTTTAGCATCTGTCAAGATTATGAAGACCATGGGAAACAATGAATTTAAAGATGGTGATGAGAAATCAACTATGTATTAAAGACAGTGATAAAAAATCAACTATGTATTAAATAGTTTTCTATAGTGTTTCTATAATTTCTATCATTTGAAACAGGAAAGGAGGGGTTGCAATTGTGTTTTAAGACTGTCGGTTTCAAAGTATTACATTAGTTTGTAAAAATTTATTTGCATAGAGGCAGTAACTCTTAATTGTGTTAAAAGATGAGTTAAAAGCTTAAAGTGGAAAACATTATATCTATTGATTATTTCTGAGAACTATAAAAATATTATCCTTAGATTAGGCTATTTTTGTGAGAAAAAAACTCACTCTCCTCAGTTCATGCTACTCATATTATATGGAAACAGTAGTTGAAAACTGCTGCACAAACTACATGTATATATGTGTGTGTATATATATATATATATATATATACATACAAACACACACACATACACACAGACACACACACACACACACGCATACATACACAATCTTTATGACAATCTGTGGACATCAGTATTATTTCTTCAGGTTCCTACTATAATAGAATGTGGTCCAAAAGAAATGACTTATCACAGATTGTCTTCCCCCAAACAGCAAAACAATCACTCAGACTTGGGAGGATGCTCCTATGATCAATCTACTATTATTTACTATTTCTCAGCGTAAATTACACTTTAGGCTTCTTTCTTTCTTTTTCTTCCTTCCTTTTTTCTTTCCTTCCTTTGTTTATCTTTTCTTTCCTTTATTTTCAAAAAATCTTTAATTTGGGATTCCCTTTTAAGGAAGTTGAATAACTTTCTAATACAAACAGAGCACCAATAGTCGATTACTAAGCTGACTGTAAATTAAAATTAAGCTTTACTTCCCTGAGAACCAACTATGTATTAATGAGTACAAAGTAGGTTCGTTCAATAGAACATTGAAAGGGGACCACATTTTAATTCCTCCTCAGTCAATATATATATATAAAACACAAAAATATTATCTGCCAGTAATAATGGCCTTAGTCTATTTATATTGTTTAATAAGCATCCTGTCAGCATTGTACAGACAAAAGCTGTATCTTTCTTCTTGATTTCTGCTCTTCAAAATAGAGCATGTTTTAATTTTTAAGAAGGAGAAAATGCCTGTTCAGATGAAAACTAATCACTACACATCATTTTCAAGGGAGAAAGGAATAGCATATGCTTAAAAGACTGAACAATGTTTCTTTCTGAATAAATATCTCTGATTATTCTTTTCCGTGATCGACTAACTGTATAAAACATGATTAGATCTAATGCTCTATTGATGTATCACAGTCTTAGGCAGAGTTAATAGTATACTTAGTTTGGGCTTGCCTTTCTTTCATTTCTCATTTTCCAAGCTGCAGTATGGCATAGCCCTTAGTCGATACAGCAACTCCCTTCTGAGCAAGCATTAAATTGAACAGATGAATGGCAGCATTTTAAAGGAGATCTGATAACCCAGACATGCTTGCGGCTTTTAAAGAGGCCACATCAGATAAAAAGAACTACTGGACACTTGAGAGCTGACATATTCTTCTAAAAAAGAAAAGATCTTGAGAAATCAATTGGGCCATAGAGAATATTCTCCAAAAGATCAAATCGGGCAAAAGGGTGTTTCTATTTCTCTAGAGTAGCATACAATATTTAAAGAAAATGCTCTTTCAAATAGCCAAGTGAATTTATACATACAGCAATTTTATATAAAAAGAGTTGAGCCTAATACGTCTGAAAATGACTTTAAAATCTCCCACATTTTGTCAACAATCTTAGGCTTTAATCTAAAAAAAAATCTTGAAAATGTTTTCCATCATCATAGATGCCCAAAGGAAAAATACAGTTTTCAAAAAGTGAGTTCATAAATCATTTAGTTTTTCAGTACTTAAAGAATGAAATAGAATTTCCTGAAGGGTTTCTCTGTATGTATGGGTGTGTATTGTTGTGTGTGTCTGGGTGTGCATGCATGTGTTTGTGAGAGAGACACAGAGAGAGAGAGAGAGAGAGAGAGAGAAATTTAGCAGAGTACTGTATAGCTGAAGTTCTGGATAACATTAATGATAATCTAATTTCAGAAGAAAACATTTAAAAAAATCTTTCTAATGATATTGATCTTTGAAATCTAGCACTTTACATAAAAAAACCACTCCAAATTGAAAACATATTTGTCATTTTCTAAAGGAACTATATCTTCCAATCAATGAACTACATTTGCTTATTAACTTAAGCCATTTCTGTGACTCCTTTTATCATTACAGAGCTACATCGATTTTACTAGCTGACTGAATGGAATAAGACTTTAAAAATAAAAACGAGAACAGAAGAAGAGAAGGAAGGAAGGAAAAAATAACTTAACTTGAGAAATAGGCAACATACCCTCACATGTTTGGCTCATTGCCAAGCTAAACAAATTTTCACAATTTGCAAAAAATAAACCTAAATATTGTTGTTGTCAACTTAAAATCAATGAGTTGTGTGAAAACAGTCAAGTACCAAAGTCAGAAGTGTACGAGGACTGTCATATCAGTGCCCTGAGACATGGCCTCATTTGGTGCAACTGTGCGTATTTTTTAAAGCAGCTGTAGGCAAGCAAATACTTCATGACATTAAATCAACCACATAAGGAAACTGAAATAAGTAATTACTCAAGGGAAGTGAGCAATTAACAACTGAGCACACATAGAGATTTCTTTGAATGTAAGTCAGTAAGACTATATGTTCCCAGAGAAGAATTACCTCCCAATTATTTTTTTCCTAACGGTGAGAAGAGTAGGGTGTTAAGAGTCAATAATACATGCTCAATAAACATGATTTGAATGAATAAATTGGTATTTGTTAAAGAACTATGTAAAAACTGTAGTATTAATAGAGACAATTTTCTCATACTCCCTTAAATATTTTGAATTGTTTCTTCTTCCCCTTATGCACTTGCTAATAATTTCTCTCATGTCTTAGTCCAGTCAGGCTGCTATAACAAATTACCATAGACTGGGTGGCGTATAAACACTGAGAATTTATTTCTCATAGTTCTGGAAGCTGGAAGTCTCAGATGAGAGTGCCATTATGGTTTAATTCTAAGAAAGGCTCTCTTCTGAGTTGCAGAGGGCAATTTCTTGCTGAATCCTCTCATGGTGACTGGGGCAAGGCAACTCTATGGCGTGTCTTTTATAAGGGCACTAAAATCCCATTAAAAAAAGCTCTGCCCTTATGACCTAATTATTCGCCAAAGGACCTGCCTCCTAATAGCATCACCTTCAGAGTTAAGACTTTAACACAGGCATTTTGGAGGAACATAAACATTCAGTCTTTTGTACTCTGCATCCAGCCCTCCTAGTACTCTGTGAACCTCTTTCTTCTTTGCTTTCTTATCCTTGTATCTCTGATCTGCTGTTAGTAAAAGACAGTCTATACTACTTAAGTTTCCTTAACCACCTATTCAGTATGTCACATTATATCAACTCCCCCCATAAAACCATGTAATACAGAGAATTCTGAAACCCATTACCAACTCAAAGGTACGCTATGGAATGCTGCCAATCTTTCTTCTTGTTGATTTTCTGGTGGATTACTTATCTGGAATTGGTTTTTCATCTAGATAAATAACTCATGTTCCTCATTGTAACTCTTGGACTAAATTATTGCCTCGTTAATATGTTGCATGATGGGCTTAACTTCTGGACTATATTTCTTAGTTTAAGAGACCGGGGTTCATCCTGCAGCCATTAGGAAGAGGAGCCAATTCTCACGTTCTCTGCAGTCACTTATGCTGACCTATCCTCTCCCAGCCAGAAGGACAGCTGTAATCCATATCTTAGTTGTTATAAATTAATTGGTATCATAATTTCGTTCAGAAGTAAAAGATCATCATTTGTCTTCCATAATAAGTTGAGCAATACTCAGGAATTATTGATTGAAAGTATTCACTGATAATTATATGAAAAGCAAGGGTTAAGACATACTTGATATGGTCAATATTTTTTTTGTACTTTGCTTAAAAGCAAAGATCAGTTGAATAGAAAGAAAAAAAGATTGTGGATAACGATTGTAGTTTAAATATGATGCTAATTTATGGTGTTATTAATTTTTCATTCCTTTTTGATGAAGATTATTCTGAAATTACTTTAACAATCAGCAAATATGGAGAGTTATTTATTTGAATGATTGTCACAAAAAGGAAACCAAGAGAGAAGGAAGAGCTTAGAGAAAAATATTGATGAAAACATTAGGTACATCAAAAATCACTCTGGGTGTATTGATCTAATTCATTCTTCTATGCTTAACAGAGAACACTCAATACTCAGAATTATCCATCTATCATTCTGACATTGCCTTTTGGAGAGTAATTATCAGTACTAATTTACATAATTTTTTTAGTCCGTCAGGAGGTTTCAGAACTCACATAGTTGTTGAATGTGTATTTTAACTTTATACCTTGAATCCATCTATTAACATTTTAGGCAATATAATACGACTAGTGTAATATTACATGAAATTATATTTTCAAAATGGAAACGAATGTTTTTCAAGGTTTTGGTTTTAAAGAAGCTTTCAAAAAGGATTTTCGGTTTTAGAGAAAATCAATGTTTTTCCTTTTTTCTAAGGTAGTACGTGTATAGCTATCACTTGCAAGGAATAAAACCATAGAAATTGACAGGACATGGGCCTGAAAAAAAAATCTTTGGAAGATCTAGGGCAGTGCCATCAAATACACATAAAATGCTATACACATATGGAATTTTAAGTTATCTAGCAGTCACATTAAAAATTTAAAAGGGCAGGTAAAATTAATTTTTATAATTGTGGTATCATGAAAATGTATTTGGTCTTTACTTCTGGTTTCTGGCACATCACTCATCTAGCAGCTAAGTTTCCAGAAAGACCAAGCCTTTGCTAGAAGTTTGGAACTTTCAGCTGTACTCACTCAACCTGAGAGAAAGGAGAAAGGCTGGATTGAGTTCAACCACCAGTGACCAGTGATTTAATCAATCATGTTTACGTAGTGGAAGCTCATAAAAATTCCTAAATGATGAGAATTGGAGAGTGTCCATGTGGGTGAACACATTGAGATCCTGGGAAGGCAGCGTGCTCAAAGAGGGCGTGGAATTTGGCACCTCTTCCCCTCCCCACCACTTCACCCTAGGCATTGATTCCATTTAGCTCTTCCTGAGTTCTATCCCTTAAAATAAACCATTAGTAGTAAGTAAAATCATTTCCTGAGTTCTGTAAGTCATTCTAGCAAATTATCAAACGTGAAGGGTTGGGGGGAGGTTGTGGAAACCCCTGATTTGTAGTAAAGTTGGAGGGAAGTGTGTGTAACCTGGAGACCAATATTTGCAACTGGAGTCTTGACACTGACTCTTGATAGGCCTCCGGGTAGCCCACACTTCTAACTTTGACTAATTGGTCTGTGAAATTGAGCCCTAACCCCATGGAGCCTGCTTTCATTCTGGGTAGGTAATGTCAGAGTTAAATTGAATTGTAGGACACGCAGTTGGGGTACCACCATTTTTCTTCTGAATGCTGAGTCTTTCCTTTGCTGCTCCGTGGAGGTCAATACATTCTAGCATGGCATGAAAGGCCTATTAAATCTCTACGTAAACTAAAGTGCAGGGCAGGTCTAGGTTTTGAAAAGGGATGCAAACCTTTCTCAATTATTTAATACTTATGTCCAAAACCACTAAACAAAACAAAATACATGGCATGTGTAACACAAATCAAGCGTGTAATACCCACATTTCCAGATATTTACTCTTGAATTTTCAGAATGTCAGCAGGACTCTGCCCATGCCTGACCACCCTCATTTATTATGTAGCGCTGCTTAGTGCATCAGCATTAGTGATTTAAGAGGGCAGTGACACACGGGAAAAGGGACAAAATAAGGGAGAGATTCAATATCAGTTACATGCATCTAAGAAGTGTTATATCACAATCAACATTGAGAAGGCCAGTCTGAATTTGGTTGCGCTCACAGTTGTATAATTACAGAATTTGCTTGTTAAATATCCATGAAGTCCTGTAAGTTGCTTTAAACACAGATACCCTGTGAAACTTGATACATTAAACTTTAGATGTCAGTCATTTAGCAATCATTTTACCCCAGGGAATTATTTAATTTGCCTGGTATTTAGATAATAATAGAATAATACCTCTCTTACATGATTGCTTTCAATTAACCTCTCACACACAGACACACACACACACACACACTATATGAAAATACTTTGAACACTGCATGACACCTGCTAATGATATCTTACATGACAACAGCACATTTCTGACCTAATAAATACGAAGGGAGTTTATAAGATCTATTATCAAACCAAAGTGTCTCTTTGCTAAATATGATTTTAAGAAATATATTTATAGGAAAAATTTAGCTACCAATAAATGTTCTCAACAATTCTTCTGATGGTTTGTGATAATTATGAACTTGATTAAATCAAACTTATTCTTCATTTAATATGAAATTTTTTTTCTTAAATAATTACTCAAACACTCTCTTTTGTATTTGGGATGTTTTCTGTTTCTTCATGTTGCCAAATAAGATAAACAGAGGAAAATAGGATAAATTAATGTTGCTAGAAATAATTTGAAAGACAGTTTAACTTTATCTCAACATCACTATGGTATAGATACACATTTGAATTAATTTGACAGTGCATATAAATAAATACTGTAATATGCAATTTCTAGATCATAGTGCAATCCATTTCTCAATTTAATTTTAACCTAATGCTATGCTAGTAGGTATTAAAATGGGCATTTTCATAACTTTTCATTTAGAAAGAAAAGGTTAAGTTATATTGGTAATATTCACATAGTATAGAGAAAAAGAGCTAGCATCTATGTTTTACATGAAATTCCAGCTCCTTTAGGTTGTAAATTATTTTTTGGTTTTCAATGAAATCATGTATTTACCAACATAAATAGATTTTAAAATGTACTGTTTTCATATAGTTACTGCTTGTGAATGCATGCAAAAATTGAAATCTTTATTATCACTAGACTGGGATCTTTATGCCAGCAGTTTTCTTTAAATTAGTAAAGGTAGAGTAATACGGGTGAAATGTAAATTTGAGCCAGGTATGTTCCAAAGCAAAGTCCTTGTTTAACTCTTCCACTTAATGCATAAGTGAGAAAGGTAACTTTTAAACTGACAGTTAAAGAGATCTGGCTTAAACAACCCCATCTTTTCTTTAATCTTCAAACTGCCCTTAGTCGTGCCTGGGCATGGGCCAAGTTAAGTTTGGGAGAAATTTAGTTTATAGTTTAAGTGATAAAATCTCATTCAAAAACTAACCCACCTTTGTAAAACCAATGAAAAGACACCAGGTTGGGAGAATGAGAGGGGCCTTAATTTCACTAAGATGTAGACATAGTTAAGTAATTACCTCCTGGCCGGGTGCGGTAGCTCACGCCTGTAATCCCAGCACTCTGGGGAGGCCGAGGCGGGCGCGAGGTCAAGAGATCGAGACCATCTTGGCCAACATGGTGAAACCCCATCTCTACTAAAAGTACAAAAAATTAGCCGGGCGTGGTGGTGAGCGCCTGTTGTCTCAGCTACTCGGAGGCTGAGGCAGGGGAATCGCTTGAAACCGAAAAACGGAAGTTGCAGTGAGCTGGGGTAGCACCACTGCACTCCAGCCTGGCGATAGCACGAGACTCTGTCTCGAAAACAAACAAACAAACAAAAAAACCAAAAGTAATCACCAGTCATTATTCCAGAGGTCACAAGATTTGCAACTTCCCCAATTACTACCGTAACTAACATTTCTATGGTATAATCTAAAATTGGCCTTTCGAGATGTTTCTCGGGCTTTTGCTTTTCTGAATACCGATAGCCCCACAGACAACAATGACTCCTTTGCAGCCCCCATTCAGAAGTGGATTCAGCACACTAGGACTATTTTCCACACCCCTAATATTGCATCCCAAACCAATCAGCACCCATTCCCTAGGCTACTGTCGACCAAACTATCCTTGGAAAGCCCTAGCCTCCAAATTTTTTAGGAGGTGGATTTAAGTACTAATAAAACTATGGTCTCTAATTTAGCTGGCTCTACTTATATTAAACTCTTTGTTGCAATTCCCCATCTTGATAATTTGGCTCTGTCTGGGCAGTGGGCAAAAAGAACCCATTAGGTGGTTACACTTTTACCTCATTAAGAGTAGAAATCGACTCTGAATCTGTACTGAGTTAGATGTCCTGCATCAAGTAGCTTGCTCCTCCGGATGGAAGGACTCCAGTGTCTCCTGCTCAGTGTAGTAATGCTTTTGTTTAAATACATATAGAAATGTTCATATTTTACCTGTGTGGGCAGCAGACAGTTAAACACACTGCTATCTTGTTTTGACAATGCATATTTCAATTTGGTATTAGAGACACATTTCCTTATAATTCTGGGTTTAGATTATGAAGTTTTCTTAGTACGTCTGTTTTCTTGTGGGTATAACAATAATACTTCATAAGGCTAGTGCAAATATTAAATGAGCAATTAGATGACTAGTAAATGGAATTCTGACAGGCACATCGTAAATGTTCTATAGTTTCTTTTATTATTATCAATATTATTATTATTAATTTATACATGAAAATTATCCAGATTACTTTTATTATTATTGTTATTATTATTATCAGAAAGGAAATGTTGAAAGACAAAGTTAAATGCAAACTGCATAAAGTGACTTCATAATATTAAGAAATACAAACTTGTATTTGAGTATAGTAGCCGAAACAATGGAGTTATAAATTGTATTTTCCATTTTTCTAGCAAATAATAATTTATTTCTATGAAAAATGTATAGTTAAAAAAAACAGTGTGGTTCATAATTGCTGATATGCAAATTCCTTGACTTAAAGCAAAATTCCACTTAAAATGGCAGCATACATTACCATATTCTTATTTGAGAAATGCTATTTCAATTCTTTCAAAGATATGGTGACAGAAAATGTTATTTTAATTTATTTGCCATATGTAATCTTGTTTCCTCTCCTTAAATTAAGAAAAATGCATAGAGTATTTCTCATCAAGTAGCTCCTTTTTGGATGAAAACTTAAAACTCAATGTAAGGGCGCTCTGATTTCAGTAACTCATGTCAAAACACAACCACAGATTCCGGCCAGGTGGAAGTGAAAATTTTGGCTTTTTTCCTGGATACAAATGTGGAATTATAAATATGTCACCTCTGAATTAGGTACATATTAAGCTAATCTCTAGCAAACCTAGATAATCACAACTCTACTAAAGTACTGTATAGATTTTGCAGTACGGGGAAGAAAGCCTGTACTTGATGGTAGGAAGATCACCAGAAGAGAGAGAAGAGAGAAGGGGCTGATTTACTCAGACTGAATTTCTTCCTAGTAATCGTGGAAGTCATACCTCCTTCCATAGGGAAGAATGACAAGTAACTGAAAAAGCGTAAGGATATGGCTCTTTGGAGGGTTCTGGGCAGAAAACTTGAGGCAGAGAAAATTTACACATTCAAATAGAAAAACAAATTCATTGAACAATCAAATGGCTTATTAAAATAGGTACTATTTTTGTTTAGGTCTCTTGATTTAGGTTTTGTGAAATTAAACATAATGTATTCCTTTTTTCAAAAGGTATTTCAATTTATAGTATTAAAATAATTAACACTGCTAATTATTAATTTTTACCCTGAAACACAATCTTGCTTCAAATTTCTAGAACGTTATTTTTTATTTAGTATATCACTTCATAAATAGCCACAACCCTCAAAGATGTAAATTAAGGACAGCAAGATTTAAAATCAATAATTCCTTTAAGCCTTTACAATATTTTTTAAAGCAGTGCCAGGAAATAAGACACACTGGCTCTCACTTTCAGTAACCTGAAATTAATAGCGTGAATTATGTAAGTAACCTCCTTTCCGTAGAGTTGTATCATATTTTTTACTCTAAGTTCCTTGATTCATATGACAAAACTCTACTTTCTAGATCAGTGGTTCTCAAAGACAATGATTTTCTCCCAGGAAAATTTCTTAGGAAACATTTGGCAATGTCTGGAGAGAATCTGGGTTGTGATAAAACAGAAAGGCCCTGCTACAGGCATCTAGTGAGCAGAGATCATAGGTGCTGCTGAACATCCTAAAATTCAAGTGCCAGCTTTTACAACATGTTAGTAAGTTAGTGCAGCCTTTATGAAATACAGTGTGTGAGGTTCTCAGAAAACTGAAAATAGAATTACCGTATAATCCAGCAATTACATTGCTATGTATTTACCCAAAGGAAAATAAATCAGTGCATCAAAGTAATACCCATATTGTATGAAGCTCTATTCACAATAACCAAGATAGGAAACAACCTAAGCATCTATCAATGAACTGGTAAATAAAAAAGTCATACTATAACTTTACAGTATAACATAAAACACAGTATATATAACATTTATAGAACTCTCATTCTCTCTCTCTCTCTGTCTCTCTCTCTCTGTGTGTGTGTGTGTGTGTGTGTGTATACAGTTGAATAGTATTTAACCATAAAAAAGAATGGAATCCTGTCATTTGCAGTAACATGGATAGAACTGGAGGTCATTATGTATAAAGTAAAATAAGCCAAGCACAGAGAGACATCACATATTCTGAGGCAGACGTGGGAGCTAAAGAAGTCCATCTCACAGAGGTAGAGAGTAGAATGATAGTCACAAGATTATAGAAGGGTGGGGATGTGAAATAAGCAAGGTTGGTTACTCAGTACAAACATACAAATCAATAGCACAGAAGGCTAATTATCTATAATTGTTATCTATAATAACACGGTAATTTTGGAATATACTAATTTTCCTCACTAACTATTTAAAACATAAAATATGTCTGTGGATCTAAGAAAAGTTGTCTAAAATTCATATGATTGTATAGCATCCAGATACTGAACTAGGTACACTTAAGAAACTGACAGAAGACCAGAAGATCAAACACCGCATGTTCTCACTCATAGGCGGGTGTTAAACAATGAGAACACATGGACACAGGGAGGGGAGCACTACACACTGGGGTCAGTTGGGGGGAAATAGGGGAGGGAGGGTGGGGGGTGGGAAGCTGGGGAGAGATAGCAAGGGGAGAAATGCCAGATGTAGGTGATGGGGAGGAAGGCAGCAAATCACACTGCCACGTGTGTTCCTATGCAACAATTTTGCATGTTCTTCACATGTACCCCAAACCTAAAATGCAATAAAATAAATAAATGGGAAAAAAAAAGAATTTATGTTGAATTGTACAATGTTTTCAGAAAAATAAGATCATTTGACAGATAGTGTGAGAATAACTTTCTAGACTATCATATCAACAAGTGGAAAGATTATTTTCTATTTTGGCCAATGCTATGTCTTCGGGGCCTAGCATATATAGACAATAAATAATCATTGGATCAATAAGTAAATCCTAAAATTCTGAACCAATTCAATTTAGTGATATAAGTTTTTAGGCTTTTATTGCAACCAGCATTTGCCCCTTGCAACTATCTGAGATAAATCCTATAATGAGTAAATATTTACAAGTTTAAAATATTTTTATATACACAGAGAATTAAGACTTTTTGCTTAAATAATTTTCATATTCTTTTAATGAGTCAGAAATTTCTATCCCTTATTTACCGCAGAAGATTGTGCATAAGGCAGACCCTGAATGCTGCTCACCTGTAGTCATCATTCTCCTCTTCCTTAGAGCAGCCTCATTTGGATGGAGCAGCAAAGTGCCAACCCAAAGACATGGAATCTCAGCATTTCTTTTTTTTTAAATTTATTTTTATTTTTTTTTTTAATTTATTTTATTGCGTTTTAGGTTTTGGAGTACATATGAAGGACATGCAAGATTGTTGCATAGGTGCACACGGGGCAACGTGATTTGCTGCCTTCCTCCCCATCACCCATATTTGGCATTTCTCCCCATGTTATCTCTCCCCAACTCCCCACCCCCCACTATCCCTCCACTATTTCCCCCCAACAGACCCCAGTGTGTAGTGCTCCCCTCCCTGTGTCCATGTGTTCTCATTGTTCAACACCCGCCTATGAGTGAGAACATGCGGTGTTTGATCTTCTGCTCTTGTGTCAGTTTGCTGAGAATGATGGTTTCCAGGTTCATCCATGTCCCTACAAAGGACACAAACTCATCGTTTTTGATGGCTGCATAATATTCGAGGATGTGGAGAAATAGGAACACTTTTACACTGTTGGTGGGAGTGTAAATTAGTTCAACCATTGTGGAAGACAGTGTGGCGATTCCTCAAGGACCTAGAAATAGAAATTCCATTTGACCCAGCAATCCCATTACCGGGTATATATCCAAAGGATTATAAATCATTCTACTATAAGGACACATGCACACGAATGTTCATTGCAGCACTGTTTACAATAGCAAAGACCTGGAACCAACCCAAATGTCCATCAATGATAGACTGGACAGGGAAAATGTGGCACATATACACCATGGAATATTATCTCAGCCTTTCTTCAGCGTGTGGTGGCCCCTGACAAGAAGGTTCTTGCCTGTCAGATATGGGTAGATACATTTGAGGTTTTTGTCTTTTCAAAGAAATAATATTTATTCTTGTCTTGATCTTTTCCTTTTACCAGCCCTTCTTCCCCACTGGAACCCAGCCACAGGGCCTGAAATGCACTCCAATATACATTTTAAGAAAAACAATCCTTCATTTTGTTTAAACCATTTTATTGTTTTGATGATATATTTGTAATATGAAGCTGAATTTATGCCTAGCAGAGGTATGGTGGCTTAGAAAGTTTAAGTGATATATCTAGGATGGCCAAGTCTAAATTGTCGAGTCCATGTTTAAAAACTCAATATATCTGGCTCCAAAATTCTGGTACTTTCATGATGCTGCAGTTCCTTTTGAAAGTCCTAGATGCTCAATCCAGTGCTTTCCATTAGTGTGTCCATTATATACCCTCTGTAATTTATATTCCTTCAAGTAAAATTCCAGGGAAATTAATATCCAAACCATGATTTCAAATAGAAGAATGACTAAAAACAAACAGATCTTAGTGCCCATGTATAGTAAGTTCATTCTTTAAGCTGTCTCCATTGAGTTAATAAACATCTGGGGCTATTTTAAATGAAAAGAATTTTCTCAACTTTTTTGTTATCATTTAGACCAAGATACTCTATGGTACTTTTTTAGCAATAGAAACTTTTTTCTGTTATAAAATATGGTCTTACTTTAAAAAGAAAAATCATTAACATAAAAATATATAGACAGAATCCTATCAAAAATGGTTCATATTAATGACTGATATGTTAAAAATCATTGTAAACTTTATTTTCAAATTCTATAAATTATTTGGTTTCTGAAATAAATCATAACTTTATTGAAAATGGATTATAGAATAAAATTCACTTTCTACTTCCAGACGATGCATGTTGGGAGGAGATATAACATGTAATCATAAAGATAAACTTGGAAGTACAGGATGTCGTAGGAAGTTCACTGGATTTATAAACTCAGAGATGTACTGTAAACCAAGTTCCAACATTAATTGACTGAATGACCAAGAAAAAATATTTTAACTTCCTTAACTTTATTCTGTTATTTAGAAAATTAGATCTTGTTATATTTGCCAAATGTTTTGATTTTTAAAAGGTTAAAAAATTATACAATTTCTTTGAAAACTGATATAAAGCATGTCAGCTATGTTTGAATATCAAAAAATTAGAAAAATAATTTAGATTTATATTTATTATGAGAGTCTTGAAGTTGAGAAGATTTAGTAATGATATTAAATACTTAACTAATATGAAAACCTAATAATTATAAGATATCTCTAAAAGTTTAATGTTGCACCAAGTACAATGTATTAATTTGGATCTATGTATTCATACTCTTTAAAATGTATATTTTTTCTTTTAAAATTTTTAATTTTTGAGAGTACATAGTAGGTGTATATATTTATGGGGTGTGTGAGATGTTTTAATACAGGTATGCAATGTATAATAATCACGTCATGAAAGATGAGGTTTCCATCCCTTCAAGCATTTATCCTTTGTATTACAAACATTCCAATTATACTCTTTCAGTTATTTTAATATGTATAATTAAATTATTTACTATAGTCACCCTGTTGTACAATCCAAAAATAGCTCTTTTTCATTCTTTTAACTATTTTTTGGGTATACCCATTAACCATTCCTATCTCCCTTCCACCTGCCCCCACTACCCTTCCCAGCCTCTGATAACCATCCTTCCCATGAGTTAAACTGTTTTGACTTTTAGGTCCCACAAATAAGTGAGAACATGCAATGTTTGTATTTCTGTGTCTGGCTTATTTAACATTACATAATGACCTCCAGTTCCATTCGTGTTTTTGCAAACAACAGAATTTCATTCTTTTTATGACCAAACAGTATTTCTTTGTGTGTAAGTATCACATTTTCTTTATCCATTCATGTGTTTCTGATGTGGTTTGGCTCTGTTCTCAGCCAAACTTCATCTTGAATTGTAGCTCCCATAATTCCCACATGTTGTGGGAGGGACTCGAGGGGAGATAATTGAATCATGGAGGCAGTTCCCCCATACTCTTCTCAAGGTAGTGAATAAGTCTCACAAGATCTGATAGTTCTTATAAGGGGAAACCCCTTTCACTTGGCTCTCTCCTGCCACCGCCATGTAAGAAAAGCCTTTCACTTTTGTGAGGCCTCCCCAGCCACATGGAACTGTGAGTCCTTAAACCTCTTTTTCTTTATAAATTACATAGTCTTAGCTTTGCCCTTATCAGCAAGATGAAAATGGACTAACACTGTAAATTGGTACTGGTAGAATGGGACATGGCTGTAAAGTTACTGGAAAATGTGGAAGTGGCTTTTGAACTAGATAACAGGTAAAAAAACAAACAAACAAAAAAAAACCTAAAATTTATATGAAACCAAAAAAGACCCAGAATAGCTATTCTAAGTGGGGGGAAAAACACAGAAGAAATTGCATTTTGCATTACCTGACTTCAAATCATACTGCAGTTATAGTAACTGAAGTAGCACAGTGCTGGCATAAAAACAGGCAGACCAATGAGACATAATAGAGAAACCAGAAACAAATTCATACATATACAGTTAGCTCATTTTCAAGAAAGTGGCAAAATCAAATCAATGATGATTTATTGATTGATTTATTGCCTAGATGAAGGCATTCGATGACTCACTGGATATCAGATAATGAAGACAGGAGTTACATGAACCTCCTTTTGTGACTTGGGTAGAGTGTGATACCAGCTTTTTTTCTTGTTTCTCTCCTCACCATCAATACTTTCTCCCAGTAAATCAAAACAGATTTACACCTTATAAAAGAAAGTTAGGATTACATGGAAGTGAGGAAGCATTCATAAACTGGTGAGATTATTATAACACATCATATTTAATCAGATGTCTATGAGTCTGAAGATGATAGCAAAATACCATAATGTCTATGAAATGGCTAAATTATTTTAGGAGAGACATAGAGTGTGGTAAAAGGTTGGTCAAAAATAGATTTTTAGAAATATCAAAGTTGTATGAAAATATATATTAAAAGAAACTCTTGGGGAAATAAAAGATAAATGGAGAATTTGAACTTAATATTTTCTGTTTGATCCTTTATATTCTCTTTCCACCCAACTCCACACTGCCCCATGCGTCAGAATCAAAGTCTGGAGACAAGTTTACACCTACTGACCCAGTGGAATTAGGAATGATACACTTTCTTATTATAAAAATAGTCCTTATTTTAACTACATTATATGGCTATCCAAACCAGAACTGTCTGGTTTCTCCTTGGCTTCAGGCACTGAAGATTAGATGGAGGGAGGAGAATGAGGTCAGACAATTTGTTTCTGTGGCATCCTTTTTGGCTTGTTACATTTGATTGGTAGTTGTTTTTATTCCCCCCAGCTGATGCCAGCCACTGATAGGAAATAGGGAGTGAGGAAGGTTCCATATGATCCCACCGGAAGAGGCTATATGCTTCTTCCAACATCTTGATTGGTGCAGGGGTATGGGCAGATCCAAGACAGTGTAGTGTCCAGAAAGCCAAGAAAGAATTTTTCAAGACTTGTGTAACACACGAGGGTGCAAGGAAAAGAGAAGGCAGCAGGTAGCCCAATAAGACAAGAAAAAAATAGTCAAAATTACGAACGGTCATAAAAAGTATGGGAATCATAAATTTTGTTTCAGGTAGAGACAACAGATAAACATGTATTAGGGATTAAATATTAAAAAGGAAAATAGGCAAAAAACAGATAGCTGTTATTTGTTTAGCTCAACAATTATTAATGACCTCCTATTCTGATTTTAGGGGCCATTGTCTGAAGTACATGTAGGGAAGAAATTATAAATAGGAGAAACTAGGGAAGTCACTATATATTGATAACATAATTTATTTTAGTTTGAACCTATTTATACTTAATCATGTTTGGAAAAATACAAGCATATAGAGAATTTTTGTGGACATATTATTCTGAACAAACATACTTTTTCCCAGCTTAAAAAGACTTACTTTCATCAAAGTTACAGAAATACTTTGGCATAAATAGACTATCAGCAGATATGGAAGGTAGTAAGTTGCTTAGCTATGTTTTAATCCTGTTCCTGATGTTATCACTGACTCTTATAAGCTGAAAATATGATTGTCCAAAATAAAATAGACCTTATATGATTATTAGAAACAATACTAATAACTCCTAGAAAGCAAAGGCATACACAAACATCTAAAAACATGGCAAACTGCTGGAGGATGATGATTGTGGAGAAAAGTTAAATTAGCAGAATGTGAGAAGCTTGGCATTTTCCGGAATTTAGAAGCCAGAGTAATTAGCCAGTCAAAGAAAGAGGTCCTGCCACCTCTTCCCAAGTTCTCATCATTTTTTAAGGATTTGGTACATCTGGGGATTCTGATAGCTAAGCCCTGTATCCAATTTAGAAAGAGCATCCCTAATGTTAGCTGAAGGCAGTGGAGTAGAAATTTATCACTAAGGAACGAAATGCATTCCTTTTGGCAGAAAGCTGCTTAGAGGAATGCAATTTGTGTGGTATAAAAGTGCATGAAAATTTTAGCTGTATTTTTCTTTAAATATATGAAAAACTTTATGTCTTTGAGGGACAAACCATATGAAGCTATTGGGAAAACAGGAAACAGCTTAAAGAAGAATAAACTTATCCAATATTGGGCACTATTCTGTTTTCCATTTCATAGGCTGGGCCACCTGGAGTTTTATAACCCAATCAAACTTTAGGTTCTTTGTATTTTCGTACAGGTCTCCAGACTTGGGAGTGATACTCTTGCTAAAATACCTGCTGGGCAGAGTCTATTCTGCTTAGAAAATGAGCAGAATCAAGGACTATAAATAGATATCATGCCATCTTCTAGTATACTTTTGAAGAGATCTCTATACCATCCAGTCCTCTGGGTTTGAATTAGTAAATGGTCAATGAATAAAGAGAGAAAGAATAGAGAGAGAACAAGATTTGTCACCTAAAAATCCATGGGAAGCACGAGAACATGTTTTCTTTTTTAATAAAACGAGTTACTCTATTTTTGTTCCTTCAAATTAGTAAAATAGTTTGAAAGGAACAATTTCAATATGTCAAAGTGAAAAATTTCTCCCCTGATTAACAAATACTGTTACTGACTTTGAGGCAGAAAGTAGTATGTAAGTAGTGATTAAATATATAATGGGGTAATAGTGAAACTCTGGTAAACCCTCACACATTTTAGAGAATCATAGAGCCTTCTACTTGCCTATAAAGTTACAGATGTGAACAGCAAACTTTTTTCTTCTCTTGGAGGAGCTGAGCATGCCATTGTTACCTGCTCTCCAGGAGGGAAAGGTACTAGAAGAATATTCCTATCCTCTGTTCACAAGCCACTCACTGGGCCAGTCACTCTTTTCTTAAAAACTTTTGGAAAATTGCACAATTATGGATTGTGATTTAAACACTGATTTCTTTTACTGCAATGTAGAGATACTTAAGGAGTCCAGATTATCTTGTTGCTCAGAGAATGAACAAAATTTAGGTTGAGAGGCAGGGAAGTTCATTTGGAAGCTCAATATGCCTCATCTTTAAGTGATGTTCTATATTATTTCGTTAAAAAAGAAGCTGGTATTTAATCTCCATCTGTCTGATTCTCAAATTTTATCTGTCGGTAGGTTTTGAATTTGCAATAGAGTTGACGGTCAGAACAATATTCACTCCTAAAAGTTCAGACACTTCCCACTTAGTATCAGTTGTACCTTTCCCTATAATTTCCATTAAAAATTCATATTGTTTGTCTAATTTAATTAATAATTGCAAGGATAGAACCAAGTTCATAAAATTGCTAGAAATTGGGATGTTTTGTAGAGTTAATTATTTAGTTTACTTTTCTCATGTTTAATAGTACTTTCTTAACCATGTAGAATGTTCTGCCACAAACCAAGCTCAATACGTTCTGCTGATTTGTTTTAACAAGTATAAAATTTGTTTTCTTTTGCCATGCAAAGCTGGCTCACTAGAAGTAATATTAACACAAGAAGGACGTCAACACTTAAGGTCTGAGCATTTCCAGTGTTAATATGCTTGAGAGTTTACAAAATGCAAACCACTAGGCTATAAAATGACTTTGTCTTTCCTTAGGGAAGAGTACCAAAAATGTAATGTAAAAAAATATATAAACCGAGTAAGCATATGCCGTATTGTCACTTGCACTTCTGCTTTTCTATGTAAGCTAAAATCTAGCTTAGATAGGAACTAGCTAAGAATATATTCTGGGAAGAATTATGTACAGATAGTTACAGGAGAAAATCTGATCATGCTGCAAGGAATGTCTTTCCGTATGTAAACAACTCTTTAAGTTACAAGGCTCTTTGAAAAATGGCACGTGCTACTCAATGTAGATTCCATGAAAGAATCGAGGATTGCCAAAATAATTTTAATGAAAAACAATAGCATTGTGTTCCCACACCTTCATATCTTCAAAAACATACATGCTTATTCTAAATCACATACCAATAAAATATTTGCATTCTCTTTCAAACCATACTCATGCCTTAATATAGTCCTTGCACAGTGTGCTAATACTCCCCACATTTTTTTTAACAGAAATCCACTTTTCAGTCTGTCACTGAAATGGGCTGTCAGAAGGCTAGCCCATCTTCTTAGCCTAGTTCCTATACAATATACAAATATTGTTTTTTATCTGAATGTACATTTCAGTCAGCTGAGTCTATTTCATTGATATAAATAATTGGGTAGCTGAAACATCTTTTTTAGGTGTTTATACATCAACATAAGTATCCATTATTCTTTATTTATTCCCTAAGGACATAAAAATATGAATCCAAAATTCTTAGGAGGCCAAGTACAAAATAGCTGACTCTTGCTCCTTGCAAACTGTATACTTTCCAGATGACCATTAGGAAATAGGGGCTCTACCTCTAGGTATCTACCTCTATTTCTCTCTCTTCTCTCTATCTCTTCAAGCTTGCTTACTCTGGTACTCTTTCTTCCTTAAAATTTCTTTTTATATGCTAGATTTTGATTCATCTCTTGCCATTTTCTACTTTATTCTTGCCTCCCAATAGATGTTACATTCAGAAAGAACATATTTCAGTTACAGAAACATGCAATGATTTCTTACATAAACTTTTTTTTCACTTCAACCACTCCTATTCCTTTCATTTTTTTCTTTAAATATAACTTCTTTGAGAAACCACCTTTTTAACGCTCTCATTTTGGGTTAGGTAGAGGATTGCCAGATAAAACTCAGGACACATAGTAAAATTTGAACTTCAGGTAAACAATAAGTTTTTAGCACATCACATAGAGTGCATGGGTATTATCTTTTTGGATATTTGGGGGGAGGGAGTGGAGACAGGCAAAATCCTCACAATGAATGTAAGCTTGTGAGCAGGATAGACCCTAAGAAGTATTAAATTAGTTCAATGTGAATTATGGTATTTCCAGTTGAAACTTCTATCTACAAGGTGATTTGATATTTTCGGATCTTGAAAGAATGGGTACTTAAGCCATAATTTTGAGAAAAATGTACCTATGTCCCTTCCATTATGTGAAGTCTGCTTTGAATCATATTTGTGAATGATCTGACCGAGTCATACCATTTTCTAGTACAGAAGACTGGATTCTTATAGGTTTACTAATAACTAAAAACAGAGCACTTTACTGTTTCTGTTAAATATTTAGAGCAAAATTTCACTCTTGCTATGTAATCAGAATGAGTAGAGAATCATGTAGTCAAAGAGTAAGGTAATATCCAATGAGAGGCTGATGAAACCCCCACAGCATTTGAGGGAAAATTTTATTCACTCAAATTGACATCTGTAACTGACAGTCACAGGGCATGATAAAACATTAAAATAGCTAACCTTGGTGTTTGCCATTTACTAATATAACGGCATCTAGTTCCCTATCAGTATCATTAAGTTCAAATAAAATACAAACTAATATTCACTTCAACGTATTTTACTACATTGAACATTTGAAATATTTTCTTTAAAGCTAAAAGTAGTGACAAATCAGATTACAACATTATAAATTATTTTATGATAGCTTTAAAAAGCTTGCATATATCTCATAGACAGATATTTACTACACATATATAACATAAGAAAAACGCTTTAATGGAGGAAAAAGTTTAAGTAATTTGATGTCAACCTAATAAAATATCATTCATTATAAGGACGTTTACCTCTAGCTGGGGGCATAAGGCTCCAGATGATTTTAATTTTCTTCCTTGCTGCGCAACATTTTCTAGATAATCTGTAATAAATATATTTTTATCCAGTAATAAGAAACATATTTCTTAAAATAGTCGTACCTTGAAAAATATTTTGCCTTTTATTACTCTATCATTTGCCAGAGGCCCAAATACGTATAGATCCTATTGAGCTGTCTGCACTTAGGAAACCTAGAATATGAAACCAGCTGGATGATTAAATAGCAGGAAAAGCAATAATTTGTTCCCTAATAAGCTATATATAAGTCACTTCTTGAGTGAAGAATAGGTCAATTGTACTTTGTTTGGAATTGTTATTTGTATGTTCAAGTGAATATATTTAACATTTTCCCCCGAGTCCCTTTCTGTAGTTCTTGATGATTTCAGCTATTTATTGGCATATGCACCCAGGCTAAACTAAAACATTCCAGGGGATGAATTTCTCAGTTTTGTAAAAAAAGTGAATTTGTGTAAGAAAACACTGCCCTCAAGCCTCTGTGCTGAGAAATTAATCTCTTCTAACATAGAAATCCCCATTGTTCAAACATGTTCTTAGGGCACAAAACATGGAAAATAACCTGAACTTCATCATCACTACTCAAATATTTTTCCATGCTTATCCGTTGAAAATCACATAGCATGTCTAATAGGACACTTTCTAAATCTGTGAAATACTGTGCAACTTTAAATGAAACCACTTTTCTCTCATGAACTACCACATAGCAAAGCAAGAACATAAAACTCCATTTGAATAGGTGTTATAAAACAGATTTATTAAAGAATGTATTATGAAAAAATATATTACCAAAGGATAAACAGGCATACATAGAGATTGAAATATAATTAAAATTATTACTGTATAGTCCTATTAAATATATGACAATTGCAAAATACTCAATAAATACGATATTCAAATACACAACCATTTTTATAACTATTATATATGCTCACATTTTACTACTCTTGCATATTTTACTGTGATTATAAATAGAACTACAGAAATATATTTGCTTGTTCCAAACCAGTTGTTAAGGCTAAAATGAGACACAAAATAAATGATTGGAATAAAAATATTGAAGTCCATTTTATATTCATTAGAATTTGTTTTCCTTGCTGTCACCCAAAGTTTCACACATATCTCAGGAGTGAAAAAATGGATTTGCTAGAATTCTGTCCTCTAAATAAGAGTCTTCTACCTTTACTTACATAGAATGCAAGGTAGGTCAAAAACCTCTCTTCTTTAGAACACAATCATGTTGTACAACATTTTTACATACCCTATCACTATTTGCTATTTGCTTATCTTTCACTTACTTTCAATTTATTTTAACCACTCACATCCCACGATTCCATGGAGACTCCTTTTATGATCATGGATTAATTTCTTGTTAAAAAATTTGTGGAACTCTCTGAGCCTTGCTTAATTGCTGGAAACAGCTGAAAATTCTCCCCTTTGATCTATTTGATATTCTTAATTACTAACAGAATGTTTAGCTAAGCCTTTCTCATTCCTCAGTCCAGGTTTCTCTTACTTCCCTTTACGTGCTGGGCTTCTCAGGGGTCTGACTTCACGCTGTGTTCTTCTCACTCTGCATACTCCTATACTAATGTCTTCACTATTTACAGTCTTTGGAGGTAGGTCCATATGTAGGCCACTACTTTGAATTATTCTCTCCATTTCTGAAGGCTTATTTTCTGAGTTAGTTCCGCAAAGAGGCAACTTATATTTGCATATTGAAAGTGGTCTATCGCCTCCTCTTCAATTTACAGTCTGACACAGTCAGTGATTCTATTTCAGCCAGTTGCAGAAACCAGTATTCTGGAAGGAATCTTTGACCCGTCAATCTCTCCAGACACAGTGAACTACCAAGTCCTCTCAAGCTAACTTCCTGAATGTTTCTTGAGTTTGCACTGTTCTCTCTAGACCATTGTCGCCATCTCAGACAAGGAAAACATTATTTCTCATCTGGACAATGGCTAACAAAACTCCCTCCAACTTACACTTCACATAGCATTGAAGCATAGCTGATCATGAGATTCCAGGGCTTCAAACTTTTAAAAAAATTTCTCATTGTGATTTAAAAAAATCTACTTGACATTTTGTAAGAGGTAACTATGATGTGGTTAATTGCTCATGTCTTTACCTAAAGGATCTCATAAATTAAATTACTTGCAGAAATTTTATATATATATATATACATATATATATAGAGAGAGAGAGATTGAAATATAATTAATATGTTTAATATATATTAATTATATTTTGAAATATGATAAACATATTATATATATATATATTTCCCTCAGACAAAGAAGGGCATTGCATAATGGTAAAGGGATCAATACAACAAGAAGAGCTAACTATCATAAATATATATGCACCCAATACAGGAGCACCCACATTCATAAAGCAAGTTCTTAGAGACCTACAAAGAGACTTAGACTCCCACACAATAATAGTGGGAGATTTTAACACCCCACTGTCAATATTAGACAGATCAATGAGACAGAAAATTAACAAGGATATACAGGACTTGAACTCAGCTCTGGACCAAGCAGACCTAACAGACATCGTCAGAACTCTCCGCCCGAAATCAATAGAATATACATTCTTCTCAGTACCACATCACACTTGTTCTAAAATTGACCACATAATTGGAAGCAAAACACTCCTCAGCAAATGCAAAAGAATGGAAATCATAACTAATAGTCTCTCAGACCACAGTGCAATCAAATTAGAACTCAGGATTAAGAAATTCACTCAGAGCTGCACAACTACATGGAAACTGAACAACTTGCTCTTAAATGACTACTGGATAAATAAGGAAATTAAGGCCTTAATAAAGATTGAAATGAATGAGAATGAAGACAACAGATGCTAGAGAGGATGTAGAGAAATAGGAACAGTTTTACACTGTTGGTAGGAGTGTAAATTAATTCAACCATTGTGGAATATTGTGTGGTAATTCCTCAAGGAACTAGAAATATTTCTAGAACTAGAAATAATTCCAGAACTAGAAATATTCCTGAACTAGAAATAATATTTGACCCAGTAATCCCATTACTGGATATATACCCAAAGGATTCTATTATCATTCTATTATAAAGACACATGCAACGTATGTTTATTGCAGCACTGTTCACAATAGCAGAGACTTGAAACCAACCCAA
Source organism: Sapajus apella (assembly GCF_009761245.1). NCBI lineage: Eukaryota > Metazoa > Chordata > Mammalia > Primates > Cebidae > Sapajus > Sapajus apella. The sequence goes on along the minus strand of NW_022436948.1, from coordinate 25,352,451 downwards.
ATGCCCATCAATGATAGACTGGATAAAGAAAGAGTGGCACACATACACCATGAAATACTATGCAGCCATAAAGAAGGATGGGTTCACGTCCTTTGCAGGGACATGGATGAAGCTGGAAACCATCATTCTCAGCTAAATAGCACAATAACAGAAAACCAAACACCACAGGTTCTCACTCATACGTGGGAGTTGGACAAATGAGAACACATGGACGCAGTGACTGGAACATCACACACTGGAGCCTGTTTGGGGGTCAGGGCAAGGGGAGGGATAGCATTAGGAGAGATATCTAATGTAGATCATGGGGTGATGGATGCAGCAAACAACCACGGCTCATGTATAACTATGTAACAAACCTGCATGTTTTGCATATGTACCCCAGAACTTAAAGTATAATAATTAAAAAAAAAGACTAAGAAACTCTCACAGATCAGATCAGATTAAGAGAGCATTATGGTAAAATGAAATGTGGCATCCTGGGATAGCAAAAGAATGCCACATTTCATTTTATTTTCACATTACATTTCATTTCCTGGGATAGCAAAAGAACATTACTGTAAAAACTTGGGAAATCAAAGAAAGAAACTTGTGATATAAAGGAAAAGAGTCTAATTAATGGTAATGATGGTGTCAACCTAAAAGTGCCTGAGACAGGTGTCAATCAATTTAGAGGTTTAGTTTTCCAAGATTGAGGCTATGCCCAGGGAAAAAGAGACAAAAGTTTCAGTAGGATCTCTGGGATGCACTTTTTCCAAAAAGGGTTTTAAGGAGTTCAGTATTAAAACAGGAAACAGCAGCAGGAGGAGAAAGAGGGAGGAAAATAGGAGAGCAGAGTAGGTAGTGAGGTAAGCAAATACCTTCTTGAGAGGCTTTGGTTAACACTCACTGAATCCACAATTTACATGTTTCTCAATTTAAATTTCTCTGATGTTTCTCTTAAAATTGGTCTGAGGAATTATTATTTTCTAAAATTTAGTCTGGGGACTAATCCTAATAATTATTATTTTAAGAAAGAATAACATGTAATTTCACATGTTAAAAGAAAAAATGGGGGAAAAATTCAATTATGCATTCATCTAGCACTCAGTAGATTTACATTTTACATAAGATAACATAAGTATGTGTAATTGCAGCTCTCTGTTGAACAAAGGAACTCAGTTTTTTTCCAATGAATCAGTCTCATAGCTTAACTTTTACCTTTGATGTGGTGACTTTGGGGTCCTCAGATTTTATTTTTCTTTCACAATGATTTCTTAGTTGTGATAACTTTAATATATTCATTATTTAGAAACATGGAAAACTCCTGTCTTTGGGGGCCAACAAGCACAGGAGGGAGGCTGGGTAGGGGCTGAGGGCAGCTCAGTGATCTCCTGTATGACCAGCCTGGGTGCCACGAACTGCAGCAGGAGGCACACAAGCTCCTGAGTGGAAATGGGTGGGTCCTGGGTGAAGCCCCACCTTCAAGCTGAGAAGGCATGAAGCCTAGGGATTGGGCTGCCAGCCCTGTGGACCAGAGTGAGAACTTATAGTACTTTTTCTGAGCCCACCTATGGCCACTCATGAACCCACCAGCATATACTTCCTCTCCTCTGAAGCCTATAAAAACCCCCAGACTCAGCCAGACTCAAAAAGAGAGAGGACGACCAACTGCTGAGAGAAGCTGCCCACTCATGTCTCCTTTCTGATGAGAGCTGAACACTCATCAGGACACCCCAGCTACAGAGAAAAGCTACCTACTGTGGGTCTCCTCTGAGCTGTTCTATCACTCAATAGATCTCCTTTTCACCTTGCTCACCCTCCTCTTGTCCATGTGCCTCATTCTTCCTGGGCACAGGACAAGAACACAGGACCTGCCGAATGGCAAATAGGGCTGAAATATGCCCCTTGGTCACCATGTTGCAGGTGACAAGAAGGTGAGAAGAGCTGTGGCCCTTTGAGGAGCCCAGACTTAGGAGCTCCCTGAGCCAGGGCTGTGATACACTCTTTGGGGCTCCAAGACATCTCCAAGCCTCCAGGCATCTCCAAATTTCCGGACGCCACTGCATTCCCCAGTGCCAGCCGTGGAAGCTCCTTGCCCTATGCCTAGTCCAGCCAAAGCCTTTCAGGGAGCTGATGCCCATGCCACTGCAGCTAGCATGCTTGGCTGTGTGCAGTGTCCAGACCTCATGCTCGCTTGCTCCCACAACCTCACCGCTGTGCTCATCCTTGGAGGCATAGGATCCAGGCCAGTAATGTGAGCTGAGTGCAGCCTGCCAGGCCAAGTGAGCCCAGTGGGCCCAAGCAAAACCTGGACAAAGATGCCACTGGCCACAGACGTTTCTGACTGACAAAATGACATCCCAAGAATCCTGTAACACTTCCTATTACATCATATTAGAAGATATATGGTATTAGACATATTAAATCAATGTGACGTTGGGCATCTTCCCTGAAAATATTTACTATCTTAGTGGCATGCTACCAACATATCACAATTCACTAATTAATTGAAATGTGAACCCCAAATATCTGAAACAGGTCTAAGTCAATTTGGGAAGTTTACTTTGCCAAAGTTAAGGGTGTGTGCCAGTGACATGGCCTCAGGACTTCTGATAACAGGTGCTCAAGGTGGTTGGGACACACCTGGTTTATACATTTTAGGGAGACATAAGACATCAATCAATATATGCAAGATGTACATTGGTTCAGGCTGGAAATGTCAGACAACTTGAAGTGGGGAGGGGTCTTCCAGGTCATAGGTGGATAAGGGACAAATAATTGCATTCTTTTGAGTTTTTGATTAGTCTTTCCAAAAGAAGCAATCAGATATATATTTATCTCAGTGAGCAAAGGGATGACTTTGGATAGAATGGGAGGCAGGTTTGCCCTAAGCAGTCTTCCGCAGTTCTAAGTTTTCCCTTCAGCTTAGTGATTTTGGGGTCCCAAGATTTATTTTCCTTTCACAGATATGTGCTTTTTGAAAATATTCTTTACTTGGATAATGATGCTTGAAATTGCTGACTGCTGAAAATTAATTAGCTTTTGGGTTATCAGAACAAGTGGGAATGCAATTGAGTTCTGTATGGACCAGGGTGTTTCTCAAAGTGTCTTCTTCGGAGAGTTCTAAGGAGAAATTTTTTTCCCCTCTTTCCATCGGAGAACAATAGCTAAAACAGACAAGTTTCTCTGCCAATTCTCTTTGTATGAAGGGCTTATTTACCCTGAAGTTCTAACAGTCAAGGGCCTTGGCTTGATGCAAGGGCCTGGGGCTCTGTTTCTGTCCCCACAAGGCCACTGAAACAAAGCATCCAATCACTGGGTAATGCTCACACCCTCAGGGCAGCCTCTGGCACCAGTAACTACCTATCTCTCTGGAGTCCTTTGTCTTTTGCTGGCCTGATGATTTTTCTGTCTTACTAGGTCATCCATACCTTTAAAAATTATTTTAAAAGTATTTTATTCAGCATTTTTTTTCTGTTTTGGAATTACTTTAGAGTCTGTTGTTTGCTATGTTTTCTGTTTTTAAATATAATTTCTTCACAAAGTTTTCTTTACGCTTTCCATGATCCATCTCTTTCAATTGATGGTTTAATAATTCATTTTTAGTATCCATTTTGACATGTTACCTTGTTTATGTTTAACTTTTTCCATTAATTACTCAAAGAAAGATAAAGTAGGGTAAACAGTGAATAAGAACAGAGAAAATTGAATTGATATTAGCTACAGGTTGAGCATCACTAATCTGGAAATTCATAATTTGAAATGCTCCAAATTCTGAAAATTCCTGAGCACCAACATGATACCACAGGTGGAAAATTCTATCCCTAACCTCATATAACCAGGCACAGTAAACAAGCAGTGGAAACTTCATTTGCACAAAGTAATTTAAGCTATTATATAAAATTACCTTTAGGATATATGTATCAGTGTATATGAAATATAAATGAATTTTGTGTTAGACTTGGGTTTCATTCTTAAGATATCTCATTATATATATGTAAATCTTCCCAAATTCAAAACACTTCTGGCTCCAAACATTTCAAATAAGGAAGATTCAACCCATATGATAGGAGTGCAAGAAGAGGAAAGGACTTGAAAATAAAGAGAGTTAAACGCCAACTATTACTCAGAATAAAATAGATGATATTTTTAGCATTAGCAATCTTACATCCTAGCTTCAATATCGTTTATAATTTTCGGACTAACAAAGTATCATTACATTTTTTTCTCACTGCTCAATAAATGAAACATTCCGTATCATTTAAAATATATAGCTCTAGTTTCCTTATTTTATTATCTGTTTGTGTGTGTGTGTGTGTGTGTGTGTGTGTATTTGACCACAGAATGTGTAAGACTGTAGTTCTTAGAAATAAAAGTCAAGACAACTTATTAAAATAATTAAATAAAATATGCAAACTTAAATGTAATTATATGCAGGCTCTTTGTTTTTCTGAGACTGCTAAATTTCAGCTTTGTGCAATTTCATAGTAACTCCCAGAAAACCATATCTTACTATGGACATCATTATGCTGAAACTGATACAAATTTAGAACCCAAATGAATATATTTTAAAAAAATGCTAATTAGCCTCACATAGGTTTTCTTGTAGAGGAAATAAAAAATGCTAAAGATCTTGCATATCAAAGTTGAAGTCTATTATAACAGTAGGAGGGAAGTAATATACAAATTCATTCACTGATATTTTTGAAAGAAAATTCTAAAAGTGTACTCTTTCAAAATGTCAGTACTTTAGAAGCGAGGTTCTTTTGTTAAGATAACAAAGTTGCCCTGGTTATATTAATTGTGAAATGACAATCTAAATATTGGAAATAATAATTCTGTTGGAAACTTAATTATCAGAAAAAGTTAATTACCAAAAGTAAACTCCTGAACATCATCTCTCTCTTAAAACCTGCGACTCTTCTTGTATATCCACTCTCAAATTAAAAATGTCATCAGCAGTCTTAGTGGCTCAAGCCTATAATCTCAGCACTGTGGGAGGCTCAGGAAGGAAGATCGCTTAAGTCCAGAAGCTTGAGTTCAGCATGAGCAATGCAGTGAGATCCCATTTCTACAAAAATTTCAAAAAAATTAGCTGGATATGGTGGCACATGCCTGTAGTCCTAGCTATTCTGGAAGCTGAGGTGGGAGGATTGCTTGAGCCCAGAAGTTCAAGGCTGCAGTGAGCCATAATCCCACCACTGCATTCCAGCCTAGGTGACAGAGCAAGACTGTCTCTAGAAAAATACAATATGTTGTTGGAAATAAAAGCTTGGAGTTGCAAAGAAAATGAACACTCAAACAAAGGATTTCTCAGCAAGGCAAATTTACTTCTGCAGAAGGGCGCTGCTCACTGGCCTAATCACCATGTGGGCACCCTGAACAAAGGAGAGCAGAGGTTTTTATTCCTAATGCAATTTGTCCCTACTGCTGAGTCTTGTCTTCATTGGCTGAAGCTGGACTGTACAATCTAAATTAAACCCAACTGGCTAAATTGAAGAGCACAGGTGTGTGAGTTACATTGGTGGGAAGGGTAGTTTTCATAGGAAGCGCCATTACAGCAAGAGGGGTAATGGTGGGCTGTATAGATAAGGACTGGTGGGAAAGTTGTTTACTGAGACCAGAGGAGGGAGACACAGAAAATAAAGAAGTCTGTCCTTGAAAGCAGGGAACAAGGAAACTTAAACAAGCTAAACCTTTGAAGAAGAACTTAGTGTATTTAACATTTGTCATCCACTCAGGCACTCCAGGCCGAAATGTATTATTCTAAATTATTTTTTATTTCAACCATTTTTTCCAAAGCAGTAATGAAACCAGCCTATGTAAAATCCCAAGCATTTTTAGATTATATTTGTCTTTCTCATTTTTCCTATCACCACTGCCTCAATTTAAATTCCCCTTAGGTCTTGTGAAGATTATTAAAATTTTTTTCACCTAATTTCTTTAACTTCACTATAAATTCCCTCTCACATTACATTTACTTCATACTGTCTTAGTTGATTTTGTGCTGCTTTAACAGAATACCTGTGACTGGGTAATTTGTAACAGAAATGTATTGGCTGACAGCTCTGGAGCCTGGGAAGTCCTACGTCAAGAGGCAGGCATCTTGTGAGGTTTTCTTGCTGTATCATCCCATGATGGAAGACGGAAAGGCAAAGAGAGGGCCAAACTTGCTTTTTTATAATGATACCAACCCTATCCATGAGGGTGGGTGGGACCCTCATGACCTAATCATCACTCAAGGCTCCCACCTTGTAACACTGTTATGATAGCAATTAAATTTTAATATAAGTTTTGGATGGGACAAACATTCTAACCATAGCACTCTGCTCTGACTCCCAAAACTAATGATCCTCTTAGATAAAAAAATACATTCATTCCAATTCTATAGCCCCAAGTGTTCCAGTATCAACTCAAAATTTCAATGTTCAGACTCTCATCTAAATTAGATATGGCTGAGACCTAAGAGTTGATTCATCCTGAGACAAATTTCTTTTCAGCTGTGAGTTTGTGAAATTAATCAAGTGATGTGCTTCCAAAACACAGTGGTAAAACAGGCATAAATAGACATTTCCATTCCAAACAGGAGAAATAAGAAAGAAAGGAAAAACAGGTCCCTAGCAAGTGCAAAACCCAACAAAGTAAATAATACTAACCCTAAATATTGAGAATAACCTTTTTGACTATATCCTGCTTTAGAAACACACTGGGGTGGGGCTGGTTTCCTAAAGACCCAGGCAGTGCTGCCCTTGTGGGTAGCAGGTATGAGCTCACACAGCAGCTCCCGCAGGAAGAGTCTTACATCTGCATCTCTTCCAGGTTGATGTTGCATAATGGTAGCTCTACAGTTCCAGGTCCTAGAGGTGGCCTTGCTCCCATGGCTGCAATAGGTGCAGCCCTAGTGGGGACTCCACAGCAGCTCTGCCGCTGACGTCAATCTCTCCCTGAACCTCCATAGCGCCCGCAGCATCCTTTGAAATCTAGGTAGAGAAAGCCATGCTTCCACAATGTTTGCATTTTTTTTTTTTTTGCACCTGGAGGATTAGTACCCTGTGCAAGCTGCCAGAGTTTATAGCTTGAACTTTCTAGAGCAGCAGTTATAGCCACACCTGAGTCTGCTGGAGTCATATCTTGGGCAGCTGAGAAGTGTTGCATCAGAACACACAGAATGAAGGGAAGAAACACTTGAGGCAGCTCTGTGTATCCACTATCGTCCTGAGGGCACCCCAGGCCTGTCTTTTGTTATATTTTGTTTCCTCAGGCCTTGGCACTCTGGGTCTGCGATGGGAGGGGTGACACAAATAGTCTTGAGAGTACCTTAGCAGTAATTCTCCCATTGCTTTGATGCATGTTCTCTGGCTTTGTTTTTTTAATATTAATTTTCTTATCAAATGCTCCCTTCACCACACTCATTTTCCTGCCCTGAAAAATGCTCTTTCATTTTCCACCAAATGGCCAGGTTGGGAATTCTCTGAATCCCTAAATTCTGTTCCCATTTTAATTGTCAAGTATGATTTTCAATCATTTCTCCCTTTTCACGTTTTACTGTGTGATGTTAAAAGAAACCACACAGCACCTTCAATGCTTTGCTGCTGAGACATGTCTTCTGCCAGATATCCTAGTTCATCACTCTTAAATTCTGCCTTTCATAAAGCCTGTGGGCATAGACACTATTTAACAAGGTTCTTTCTCACGTTATTATCAAGGATGGCCTTTTCTCTAGTTTACAATACCTAATTCATCTCTTCCAACTGAGGCTTCAGAGTGGCCTTTACTGTCCATATTTCTAACAACATTCTAATTATGACAACTTACATAATCTCTAAGAAGTACCAGACTTTCCCTACAATGGAACGTTTTCTTCTGAGCCCTCGCTAGTTTTATGATAGCGGTTCAGGTTTTTGTAGCTTTCTCTTCCAAATTCTTCTAGCCTCAACCAACTTCCTGTTCCAAAACCACTTCCAAGTATTCAGGTATTTCTTATAGTGACACCTGCTGTCCAGTATTCATTTTCTCTCTCAATTCATTTCATGGTGCTGTAACAGAAGACTGCAGACTGGGCAATTCATAACAAACAGGAATGTATTGGCTCACAGTTCTGGAGGCAATCTTGAAAGTACAAGATCAAGGTTCAGGCATCTAGCCGGGGTCTTCTTGTGGTGACATACTATGGAAGAAGGTAGAAGGGCAAAGGGAGGGCAAAATTTGTCCTTTATAATGGCAGCAGTCTGACCTTGGAGGATAGAACTCTTGTGATTTAATCACATTTTAAGTATCTAATTTCCTAATAATGTTACAATGGCAATTAAATTTTGACATAGGTTTTGAGGTGACAAACAGTCAAGTAATAGCCTAAACTATAGTTAGAAGTATTTTTCTAATACACTCTGGCCATACTGATACGGGAGGTGGGCAGAGGAGTGCTGGCAGGAGAAGGGCAGGTCCCTGATGGGAGCTCTACCCTGAGTCTCTGCCCAGCGACCTAGGTGAGGACAGGCACTCCTGCTTTGACCCCCAAATATTGCATTCCCCAAACCACTCTGGTCTGTCATGCCCTTGTCCTGTGCCTATAAAAACCGTGAGACCCTAGCAGGCAGAGACACAAGAAACTGGATGTCGAGAAGAATATCTCAGCAGAAGAAGGCACAAGTGGCTGGATGTTGAGGGGAGCATGCTGGTGTAAGAGCACACTGATAGAGCTGGCAGGCAGCAGGCCATCAACCTGGGGAATGACGCGGAGTTTGGCCGGGCGGTTGGAGGAAGAGTCCAGACCACTGGGCGGCAGGACTTCTTGGGAAGATCACCTCCCTTCTGGCTCCCCCATCTGCTGAGAGCTACTTCCACTCAGTAAAACTTGCACTCATTTTCCAAGCTCATGTGTGATCCGATTCTTCCTGTACACCAAGGTAAGAAACCCCAGGATACAGAAATCCCTCTGTCCTTGTGATAAGCAAGGGAGTCTAATTGAGCCAACACAAGCCATCTGTGGATGGCTAAACTAAAAGAGCACCCCTGTAACACATGCCCGCTGGGGCTTCAGGAGCTGTAAACATTTACCCCTAGACACTGCCGTGGGATCAGAGCCCCACAGCATGCCCATCCACCTGCTCCTCATAGGGGTTTGAGCAGCAGGGCATCAAAGAAATGAACCATACCCCCACCACACGCCCTGCAAAGGAGACAAGGGAACCTTTGCAGTGTCACTACAACTTTATTACCTGATATCTTCAAATGAATCTCTTCGTAGTAGAGAACGTCAAGCAGAGCCAATGACTGCAACAGGGTTTTCCATGGCCCTCTTCTATCTGTTCCCAACTATGACCACTCCCTGGCAGTCACCAAATAATCTAGAAGATGTCTGCACACACCATCCCTGTGCTCCACATGATTGTTTTAACTGGCCCCACATTGATTTTTCTAGAAAAGTCCCACCTCTTGCTTCAGAGTTAACTGGGAGTCCATTTCCTCTTCTATGCATTATCTCTGCTCTCGTCCCCTCATCTCTTCCAGCGGTCATGCTCCATCCTGAAGCATGCTATTGTTGATGCCCCCCAATTTCTCACTCTCCCTAAAGCCTTTGCAATTGTTATTGACTCTTTGACTTTCAGTCTAGGTGTCATTTCTTTAAGGAAGATAGCCCTTTTGTTCATTCTTATGGTGTGCCTCACTTCTCCCTTTGGCACTTATAAAAATTTCAATCATGTGTTTTTGAGTGGATTAAAAAAACCTTCTCAGTGCTTTCTAATAGATTAAAATCTCCCTAAGAATATTGAACGTGCTTATTTCATTCACTGTTATAAAGTCAATGTTGAGAAATTCATGTGTGTGTAAAGACAGCATGTTTAGACAATCTAAAATGTGCTTCCAAATTTGCTCTGTATTAGTGTATCTGTATTCTCACTCCTACCTTTCTCTATTCCTCTAGACTAATTTACTTGCTTCAGGGTAGCTGGGGATTATTGCAGTAAGAATGCAAAAAGAAATGAGGGTTTAGTCAATCTTTAACATACACATTAAGGTTTTTTTTCCCCCCTTTGGGTCTGTGTCATCATCGACAACAATAATCCTTAAAGCCAGGCTTTTTTTAAGGCAGAAAAGTAGTATGTTTTCATAAAATCTTTTAGCTCCCATCAAGAAAAAGGTCTGCAAGACAGAATTGTAAAATTTTACTATAAGCCATAACATAAAAAGAATATAGAAAATGGTATAGAGCTGCTTCAGGCACATATAAAGAATTGCACAGTCTTTCCCTTTCTGCTTAGGATAAGTTACAAGGACAGGAGAGAAGAAGAAAAAAGGGGAGATACACAACTGTGTCCTACTCTAGCACAGCAGTAAGTAAAAACTGAAAGGTATAGGTGTGTTAGAAACTGCTATATTTGCAAGAAGAAACAAAGTAATCAGAATTGGTAACCAGATTCCCTAGGAATAGATCACATTACTCGAAAAATATAGCCCAGAAGAAATAAAATTGCATCAGAGAACAGGTGATTCAAAACAATAGCCTGGAGCAGCAGGTATAATTCAACCAAATCTAGGATCTGGAAGTTCCCACATATCAGGAGACTTGGAGGTACAGACAACACTGAAAGGGAAGGTTCTTTGTCCACTCTAGACAGTGAAATTTTAGGCAATTAGCCACATCCCCAAATGAGGACAGGCAGCTACTGAACCTCAGCAGTCACCAGGGCAAGAAATAGATTCAGTCGACCACTCAAAGTCAAAGCCAGAAAGATAGCAGGTCATGAGGCCCCATCATTTTCTTGTAGGAAACAAATCGTGTAAGCTCCTATTTCTCATTTGCCAGTATATCAGATCACCTTCTGGAAAAGAAACAGGAAAATATAAGACATACTAAATATATAAACATTTATCAGGAAGGACCTAAGTCATTTATATTCATTGTCTAAGGTTGCCATAACAGAATAACCTAGACTGTGTAGCTTAGACAACATAAATGTATTGCCTCACAGTTCTGGAGGTTGGAAGTCCAAGGTCAAGGTGGTGGCAGGGTTGGCTTCTAAGTAAGGGCTTCCTCCCTGACTTGCAGGTGGCCACCTTCTCACTGTGTCCTCACTTGGCCTTTCTCTGTGTATGCACCCTGATGTCTGCTTTTTTTTTTTTTTTTTTTTTTTTTTTTTTCTGATAAGGACACTCATCCTATTGGATGAGGGCCAACCCCTTATCAACTCATTTAAGCTTAATTAAATCTTAAAGTCCCAGTTTCCAAAAGCAGTCATGTTGTGGGTTAGGACCTCAACCTACGAATTTCGAGAGGAACACAACTTAGTTCATAACCATCATAAAATGATATAATTTGAACTAAAGGAACTGAAGAAATCATCATACAGTAGTTATTCATGGGAAATATTAGTTATAGAACAAAGAATGTACCACATTTTGAAATATTCAAATGAAAATGGATGCTAGTATTGCAACCTGGGAAAAGTTGTGTGGCTTATCAATTAATAATTAAATCACAAGTACACAAATGTATACATGCATGTAGTCTTTTTAAATAAATAAAGCATCACATATAAAAGGCAAAAAATCAAAAACAGCCTAAATACTCATCTATGGGACTTAATTTAAATGAATTATTAGGTATTCATACATTATTGGAATTTTTATATGCTCATTGAAATGGCAGGCTTTGGCTTGATGTATTGAAATAGTGATATATCGATTTGCGATATTGCCACAATATTTTTTCTAGATTGACAAAGCACATGTCTATTTTCTTTATTAATATGTTAATTTATGACAATATGTAAACTATAAAAGATGAAATAATATATAACGGGCTTAACAAAGGGCTACAGGTGTCATCTCTGTAGCAATATTGTAATAGACTTAAGATCACTGCTAAGGGAAGTTAGCTGCAGAATTAAATAGTCTGGCTCAGGAGTCACAGCAGAGGTGTCTTTGGCAAGTTATTTATTCTTAGGTTTTATAAGCCTCATGTTTTTCATCTATGAATGGGTCTAATACTTGTATGTATCTTGGAAGATCATTGATAGAATTAAATGTTAATAAAAGTAAAACACTTAGGAATGTGTGCACTTAATAAATGTCACAAATTGTATCCTTTTGTTTCTATTCCTAGTATTATTATTATATACATTTCCAAATAATTTTGTTTCTGATTTTACAAGAGACATGTAGCGCTTTTCAATCACTGAAATCAATAAAACTAGTATATATACAAAAATGTTCAAAAAAAATACTAGGTAATCACAATTTTTCTCTCTTCAACTTTACTAACATTATTTAGAAAGGATGCTATTAAGGGCATTACTCCTACTCAAATAGACACAAGTGCAGCCAATTCTTTTATCTGTTTACTCTTCATTTTTAAGCTTGCCCACTGACTGCCCTAACTGTAACAGATGTAAACAAGAATTATTTGTATGTGCAAATGGCAGCTAGAGGCTAAGGAGTAGATAAGAGAGCCATTTTTTATGTAACCAAAGGCAACAAATAATATGTGGATGAGGCTTTCCATTTTTGCCCTTGAGAGACTAATGTTCTCATATCTTAAAAGGAAATCAATACCTGATATTAGATGCGCATAAGCTAACGATCAATATTTCATGACAGTAGATTTGTGAATTCTCATCGAAGTCAACTAAACAAAGAAACCTGTTTTATATTCTGTTATGCCTTGAATTTGTTCCCCAAAGTTCACGTGTTATAAATTGGCCCACAGTGCGGCGATGTTGAGAGATGGAACGTTTAGGTGGCAATGGGCCTTGAGGGCCCTGCTGTCATAAATGGGTTAATTTATTCATGGATTACTGGGTATTCATGGGGTAGGTTAGTTATCATGAAAACAGGTAAGCAACCTTGGCCATCTCTTGTGAGCTGTTCTTGCCATGTAATGCCCTGCACCACCAAGGGACTCTGCAGAGTCACCATTAGCAAGAAGGTTCTCATCAGATACGGTCCCTCGATCTTGGACTTCCCAGCATCTAGAACTGTAGGAAATGTATATATTTTTTTCTTTTTAAGTTACTCAGCCTTGAGTATTCAGTTATAGAAACAGAAAGCAAATTAAGACATAGTAGATTTCTATTAGATATAGTTAATAAAAAAGAATACCAAAATCCATAAGGCAATCAGTGTGTATAACCCACCCATTCTGATTTGTTCATTGTGCATGTCTTCACTTAGATGAAGAATTCATCTAATTCACTTTGAAGAATTTTAAGTATTGTAAACCTTGCCATTTTAATAACATGATGTATGAACCTGGAAGATAATACATTAACATTTTTTATGGTTGTTTGTGATTTTGTTAAAGCAAAACAAATAGAATGAACCTGCCATTCATAGTCTGTAGTTTCGATTTCAAGAGCTGGGAATTCATGGGAAGTTTGTAGCTGCAATTTGATCAGTGACACTTTGAACCTATCTCAGTCACAAGTACTGTAATGTGCACTTCTTTACTTCAGCAGAAGCTGCTTAGAGACAAATTACTTTGGTGCCAGATTAAATGCACCTCAGCAGCTAGACTGGATGGCATTTCGCTCCTATGCAGAATCCTTGCAAGCTGCACTCTTTGACCTTCTGGATGACATCTTCTGCCCGACAGTCATTATTTTCTACCTCCAGCTCACTGGGACGCCTAAGCAGAGCAGTCATTAGAGCTCCACAGGCAGCATGAATGGCCATATATATATATATATATATATATATATATATGTTTCCATTTTCATTAACAGAAATTGGAGGGGAGGAGATGAAAGGAAAAAAAAAGGCTCCAAAGTTGCTTTTATTCATGACTGCACCTCTCCCTCACTGACTCTGAAGCCCACTGTTGACTTTCCTGTGATCCTTGATTTCCTTGTGATATTTCAAACCCCTCCTGTCTCTAGAGTGAAGGTTCCTGTTGGCCTTGTTGTGGTACTACTATCTCACAGAATTTTGCACGATATTTCTGCCCTACAATTCTGAAAATTGCCATTAAACAAGTTATAATGTGGTTAAATAAGGCATGCAGGAATAAAGCAAAAATCAAGTCTGGAGGATGATATAACCCTTCCGTGTGGTTAAGTATGTCATAACAATGCTTCCAGAGGGAGAGATTGATGTTGAGTGGGTACTGATATAACCCATTTCTCCAAATCTCTTGACACTGTTCACTCCTGCTTTCTTGTGCCTTAGGTGCTCTCTTCCCACTTCACCTCCTCTCTTAAAATTCTCTCCTCTTCCTTCCCTCTCTTCATTGTTTCTTACTGTCTATTTTTATTTTTTTCGTAGTGAAGAATTTAAATGAATCAAGAATGGATTGCAGGAATGCTGAAAGCTTCCTAGTTCTTTCCTATGAAAATTATGCTTCATTCTTTCAATAATAACAAGCCAGAAAATATAAATGATTCTGTAACTGCATTTTTTCCTAGCTCTGTGGATTTCACCATCACATTCCATAGATGGCTATTGTCTTTTATTTGCAAGGAAATACACTACTTGTTAGAGAAATAATAAATATTGGCCTTGATTTCTGCACTGGAAGTATGTAGAGCTTTGCTTTGGGGATGAAATGAAATATAAAGAATATAAATGGGAATATGTTGGCGTAAAATAAAGAGCTAGTAAATGGTACCAAATAGTTGAACAAAGTGACAGTTTTATCAGCAGTACCAATGTTCAAGGCATGCAAAGAAATTAGAAAGCTTACAAAGAAAGTCCATCTCTCTTTTCTCAGGTGTATGTAATAAAGGCTCTTGGATAAATCTGGATTTTGCTCATCCGGAGTTCAAGCAAGTTCATGCACACCTGCTAAGGTAATGGGGCAGTTGCATTATCTTGCTGCCATGTTTATTTAATGCTAAAACCCATTGATGGTAAATTATATCATAACATTTTCAATTATATTTTACAACATAGAAATGTGCATAAATCAAACACTCTCTGCAAAAAAAAAAAATCTACACACTGAGAGACACACTCATACTAAAGCGATTCTCTGCTCCTAGCAAATTCAGCAGCTCAGCTTTTTGTTATCACAATATCTTTAATATAATTTCTTCAGATTTAGTTTTTTTTGTCTATTTTCTTTGAATAATATATTCTACATGCCTGTTGGGAAGTATCAGAAACTGAATCCAATTAAAGTATACCTTTTCTCCAGGCTATATATAAATATACATATTTTTTATTTTCTGCACAACATTACAAATTTTCATTTTGTTAGATGAGCAAACCTTGGCTACTATTCTCATGTTATTTCTACAACTGCCATCCATTTTCCATTATTTATGCCATTATTCTACAGTGAAAGTAATTAATACCTATTTTCTGTGTTAATTTTAAATCTTTGTGCTTTGTGAGATAGTATTTGAGAATAAAACAAAAATCAACATTTAACTTATTAGGATTATGAAACGCAATTCCTTTCTGAAGTCATAGAGTCCTGAATATACTTTCTACGCTCTCAGTCTCTATATCAGCAGTTACACAATATCTTAGTTAGTTTGCTTTATATTTGTCATTTCTTTCTTTTCTTTTCTTTCTTTTTTTTTTTCTTTTTTGAGACAGAATCTCGCTCCATCGCCAGGCTGGTGTGCGGTGGCACGATCTTTGCTCACTGCAACCTCCGCCTCCTGAGTTCAATCAATTCGTCTGTCTCAGCCTCCTGAGTAGCTGGGACTACAGGCGTGCACCACCATGCCCAGCTAACTTTTGCATTTTTAGTAGAGACAGCATTTCACCATGTTGGCCAGGATGGTCTTGATCCCTTGACCTCGTGATCCACCCACCTCAGCCTCCCAAAGTGCTGGGATTGCAGGCTGTGCCCGGCTATATTTGTCATTTCTTAAACAAATTTTTGTTTTCCCAAGAATTTGTTTTCTTTTTTCTTTTATTGGCATAGGTTAATATGATTCCTCTTTATTGAGATGATCCACTTTCTTAAACATAATATTTGTAAAGTGATTCCAATTTTTCTTGCATCTTTTCTTCACAAGGCCTAATTAATTTTTAGTCCTGCTGCTATATTTCAGCATTTCTCTTGTTCAACCTAGGATTAAGTCAAATAGTCATTTGGACTCTATTTCTTCTATGCTTTGTCATTACTTTTTGTTTTCATGGAATATATATCCAATTAATTTTTTTTATGACAAAGTGCATGGGAGAGAAATATTATATTTTTTTGCATAGGGTAGATGTATGCTTAAGTTTATAGAGAGCCTAACAGTTTTCCATATCATTTTACCTTCCTGCCAGTCATCAGAGAGCGCTGCTTCCTCCATATCCTCACTGTACTTTGAATTGTCAGGTTTTTAAAAAGCTTTTAAAAAGCTCTTATGCTTTTTAAAAGCCAAGCTTTTTAAAATCTCACATATTTAAAGTATAAAATTTGCTGAGCTTTAGCATTTGTATAAAGCTATGAAATAATCACCACAGCCATGATAATGATCGTATCCCTTATCCCCCAAAGTTTCCTTGTGTCCCTTCTGTTTGTAATACCACCCTGCCCCTCATGTCCCCTCCACTCCCTGCATCCGGGGATTGGTTAATTGCTCTCCCCAGCAATTGCTGTGCTTTCTGTCATTATGAATTTGTGTATATTTTCAAGAATTCTGTATAAATAAAATTATACATTATGTACTGTTAAAATCTACCTTCTTTCAAATAACCTAATTACTCTGTTGTTTTCTTCTTTTTTTCTTGCTAAGTATTACTCTGTTACATAGATATAGCTCCTTTATTTATCCATTCTCTTGTGGTTTTATATTTTACATATTTCCAGTTTTTGATTATTATAAGTGAAACTGCAATAAGCATTCATGTTAAAATTCTTCTGTGGATACAAACTTTCATTACTTTTTGGAGAATATGTAGGGGTGAAGTTGCTGGGTCATACAATAGCTTTATATTTAATTTCTTAAAATAAAACAAAACTTTCCTACCTTCTAAGTGGTTGTATCATTTTACAATTCAATCAGCATCATTTAAAAAAAAGTAATTAACCATATATGTGTTAAATCTACTTCTGGACACTTTTCTGTGCAATTGAACTATTGTTCTATCTTTAAGCCAATACCAGATTTCTTTGATTACTGTAGATTTGTAGTAAGCCTTGATATCATGCACTGTATGTTCTTCAACTTTGTATTTTTATACAAAGTTTAGACTTAGCTTGTAAATGTGTATTAAAAAACTGCTTATATTTTGATTGGGATTTTGTTGAATCTATGGATTTCTTAAATTTTTCATTTCAGAAAATGTGTTATATTAAATTTACTCTTTAATACTTTCAGTGCACATAAAAGTGTAAGATAAAAATTACTTTACCATGTAACTTATAAGTCAGTAACAATTTTCTTCTAATATCTCATTTTCAGATAAGAATTATGATGTTAATCAGATTCTTCTTTATGATCTGTATCATAATAGAAATTATTATATCCATAAATACAGTACTATTATGTTTATCTTTATTTCAAATTTTCACAGTGATATTTCTAGGAATGAAGTCATTTTTCACCTGCTGGTACTCTGTGAGAACTTCTAATTTGAAAACTAATCTCTTCTTGAGGTCAGGAACAATTTAGTAACTCATCTTTATTTATTGTCTTGCATTTTTTTCTCAATTTTCTTATAGAGAAATTTATGTTAAATTCCTTGCTTTGATATTCTTTTCTCAAAATTTCACTCATTTATCAGCTTTCAGTGATTGTCCTACATTTTGGATTGCCTGTGTCCCACTGCTTCATTGAGCTTTTGCCCTCAGCAATTATGTTTTTGTTTGTTTGTTTGAGACAGAGTCTCACTTTGTTGCTCAGGCTGAAGTTCAGTGGCATGATCTTAGCTCACTGCAATCTCTGCCTCCCAGGTTCAAGCAATTCTTCTGCCTCAGCCTCCTGGACAGGCTGGCACCACCACGCCCAGTAATTTTTTGTAATTAGTAGAGATAGGGTTTCACCATGTTACCCAGGCTGAGCTGTAACTACTGAACTCAGGCAATCCACCCGCCTTGGGCACCCAAAGTGCTAGGATTACAGGCATGAGCCACTGGCCAGCAATTATGCTTTTATTATTTAAGCTTTCTTCTGCTCTCTAAATGCATTACTTTCCTGATATCTCCTGGGTTAGTTCTTTGTTTAATTATCCTGGTCCTACTCTTTTGGGCTGTTGCTTTTTCTTACATGTCAGTGATCTGTGTGTTCTGCCAGCTGCCGGTTGTGTGGCCTTTGACGATTCCTCCTCCTCCTCCTCCTCCTCCTCCTCCTCCTCTTCTTCTTCTTCTTCTTCTTCTTCTTCTTCTTCTTCTTCTTCTTC
>NW_022436948.1:25230923-25334177 GCF_009761245.1 Sapajus apella | reverse complement strand
TTCTTCTTCTTCTTCTTCTTCTTCTTCTTCTTCTTCTTCTTCTTCTTTCTCCTTCTCTTTCTCCTTCTTATTCTTCTTCATCTTCCTCTTTCTCTTTCTCTTTTTCTTCCTTCTTCCTTCTTCTAATTTATCACTGAGTGGAGACCGATCATTAAGAACTTTGTGTATTTAGGCACTCTATGTCACCTGATTTTAATGAGTAAATGACAGTGTTAACCCAAGGTGATGCCCCTGTTCACCCAGGCAAGTGCCACAATCATAGGGACTTCACTCTGGGAAATCAAGTTCCATTCTGTAACCTTAGTCCTTTCCAAGTGCAATGTTATGTTTTCTTTAATGAGAAGGGCTTTCTTTCCCTTTTATTTTAGGATAAAGGTTAAAGTGGTCTGTTCTTGTCTCATAAAGACTAACTAATTAGTCCACTGACTCCACTGGTTTGCAGTTTGCCTTTCCTGGTACTTGCTTAATTTCCCATACCCTCTTTCTCTATCTGCTAAGGTCAAACATAAAGTTCTTCTAGTGCTCCACCAATAAGAATAATTCCCACCTCTCCATCATTAGATATTGAGACTGATGAGCATTAACAGCTTTGGTATGAAGCAGCTTTGCCTGAGGTGGTAGATGAGACATGATGGGACAGATATTGCACACTCTACACAGACTGTGGGAAGTTTTGGCAATACTGTTAAAAGACTTCAGCAGCTACATTCATTCTGGCAGACAGGAGGCTTTTGGCAGAAAATGATGCCATAACTACTGCTTTGGATATTGTCAGAAAGGGGACATATCATCAAAGGGAACTTAAAAAGTAAAGGAAGATATTGTGGGTTTTATTTGAACACTGAGCAAACCAGCTCATGGAATGCACATAAGTTATATATTGGAGTTTCAAAGAACTATTAAGGTATTATTTTAAGATGATAGGAACTTTGAAAGAGAAGGTCACAATAAACCCAGACAAATATTTGGTGTGTGACAACCTGTGTCAACATAATTTTACCCAATTCTCTGAAACATTAGAAAACGATAGACACAGTAAACATCTATTCTAATGACTTTGAGGGAAACATTTTTCCTCCTCTTCTCTGCAATGGCCTCTAATTCAAATTAATGGACCCCCAACACTACTGCCTCTGGGAAAAGCTCCTTGAAATGTAAGTAAATGTGTCCCTTAGTCCATGACCCAACCAAGGCTAATGAGAGAATATCATAGCACACTTGATTAATTTGAAAGTGAGCACCAGGCAAATTGCCTGAGTCAGAGTTCTTGCCTGAGATTTTTCAAATACTACCTTAGAAGAAAACGATTTCTTTATGGTGCCGAAAGTTGTAAGTCATAAGAACATTGACATGCTGACTGCTTATATTTCCTGCGATTTAGAGAAAACGGTTTTAAAGTGAAAGGCTGTAAAGCCAGCATATTGAAAGAAACATAAAATAGTACCAAGAGAGTTCTGATTGCATTTTTGTCCCTGGTCCCGTTGTTCAAAAAATCATTTCATCTCTGCCATCTGTATTTTGGTTTTTACATTTTCATTGAATTATCTGAGGAATTTTTCTTTATTTTTCCCCCTAAATTAGTTGGAGTTAGGTTTAGGTCAGTTGGCATCTAAGAATCTTAAGTAATTTGCAAAAGTTGAATGTCCGTTTATACTCACTAATGACTCCTTAAATTATTTAATTTTCTCAGAGTAAAGTTGACAAGTATTGCCATAGCAGCTGAAGTACACTTCTGATTAAACACAAGGCCTTTGTGTCAAGAATATAATTTTATGTTTTCTCAATTATTAGATAATAAGTAATTCTAGGGTTCTGACATTTGTTTACTCATCGGTAATATTTATAATATTAGAAGTTTATTTCTAATGAGAAAATTCACCACTTCCCTAATTTTATAGACCTTGATTTTTACATGGAGTTTGATTTTTTTTTTTATGTTTTACACTAGCATTTATTTAAAATGTTGATTGGGGAGGGCTAACATTAGGAGAAATACCTAATGTAGATGAAGGTAGAAGGGCTGCAGCAAACCACCATGGCATGTGTATACCTATGTAACAAACCTGCACACTCTGCACGTGTACCCCAGAACTTAAAGTTTAATAATTTAAAAAAAGCTTTAAAAAAAAAGGAAATAAAATGTTGTGAGCCATCCCTATGCCCACCATGTTCACACTGTTTATGCTACCTACCCATTAGTCTTTTTGTAGCCATCTTGATGATCAGATCTACTGATGTGACAGGGCTCATGTTCAAGCAGGCCTTATTTTACTTAATAATGGCCCCAAACACAGGAGCAGTGATGCTAGCATCCAGATATGTCAAAGAGAAGCCCTAAAGTGCTTTCTTTAAGTGAAAAGCTGAAAGTTCTTAATAAGGAAAGAAAATAGTTGTATGCAGAGGTTGCTAGCGCCTATGGTAAGAACAAATCTTTTATCCCTGAAACTGTGAAGAAGGAAAAATAAGTGAGTGCATAGTATATATAGGGTTCAGTTGTATCCTTAGTTTCAGGCACCCACTGGAGGTCTTGGACCATACACGGAAAAGGGGACATTACTATGCATGTATGTACCAGTGTACACACACAGTCAGCAATTGTTTTAAGGTTTGTTTACTTTAAATTGCAATAATAATCTTAATAATGTTACATGATCCACTAAATCATGGGGAAAAAACATTTTTAATTGCTTACTATATTAGTTTTTAATTATCATTCCAAACATACAATATTTAAAATGACAATTTATTGGATAATTCTAGAAATGCTAATGGCATTTTGTAAAGTGTATATTAAAGCAGTATATTTTAATGTATTGATCTTTCATATTTCTAGCAATCTACTCCCTCTCAATACTTTTAATTTTATACATCAACCAAGATGAAAAGATTGGTGGGCATATAGACAAAATATGTACAAGCACTTTCTAAGGTACTTGAAGTTATAACACACCATATGTTAACAAAAACAACTTTCTTAAAACTCTTCTATAGATTCATATATAATTGCAAGGCATGTGAACTTTAAGAAATCCTATGATGTGATGATAGTGGCAGGTGGCAGGCAAATTTCTAGGCAAATAGGGACAGGCCCCCAGTGAAACCTAATCTTCAAGCCAAACACAGTTTAAAGCCTGAAAATTAAGCTACAAGTCTAGGATAAATCCACTGACTGGATTGAGAACGTCTCTTCCCATTTGATGCACTATCCTCCAATTGATCCCCACCCTTCATCTTTTTTACATATACCGACCCTTCCCTACTTGGTTTTCTACATTGTCATGCTCATTTTTGAGTGGTAAATTTTTAAAGCCATTTTTGCATACTCACAAACCAATCAGCATGCACTCTCCCATTCTGAACCCATAAAAACCTTGGACTCAGCCACACTTAGGGGACTACCCGCCTTCAGGTGGAGGACCATTTGTCTTCAGTGAGGGAGCTGTCACTTAAGGTCCTCTCTCTACTGAAAGCTGTTCTGTTGCTCAATAAAACTCTTTGCCTTGCTCATCCTTCAGTTATCCACTTAAACTCATTCTTCTTGGATGCAGAACAAGAACTGGGGACCCACAGGTATGAATGGGCTATAACACTGTAATCCTCCCTTCTGTTCCTGAAGGAATGGGAGGCCTGGGCAAGGGCATCACCAGCAGCAGAGGTCTCCAGCTAGTGAAGCAGCCCTCTGCAAAATCCTCCATCTCTGATGTTTCTTCAAAGAGATTATTTCTGACCCTGTCACTCCAAAAATTACTCAGATATGTTCATTTTTATTGATGCAATATTTTGCACAAATAATGTTCAACCTTTTGGACTTAAAAAATAAAACTAGGCTTTGAGAAAGCCTTGTTTCCATAAATAGAAAAATAATTCCTGTGGTTAGAATTACCTTAAGCTACCAGTGTTAATTAATCATAATCAACAGTGTTTCAGTGATGATGTATCACCAGTTATTTCTAAAAACATCTACAAAAATACATAATCCACTAATATTTACCAGAAGGGAACTAACTTTAATGATTGACTGGATTGGGAGTCTAAGCTCCAGAGTAATAAGTAATATAATCATACATAACCATTTTGTTCAAACTTCCTGCTTACCCTTGCAATTATAATTTACCTAATATAATTATAAAAGTTGATGACTGATGGCTTTAATAAAACATCAATCTTTGAAATAGAGAACAATGACAAAGTTTTCAAGTTCTGTGATAAAAAGTATTTAGAAAGAATGTACAGTGACTCCATACATTCTGTTATCCATTAATAACTCCTTGTTTTGACATGTCTCTTTTTTTGTTACATAATAATGCTGATGAAATCCATTTCACCACACAGACTCACAAACTTGGCCTGATTCAATTTTTCCCATTTCTTCAACCCAGACATTTATTCAGTTATCTAGGTTGGTTATTTTTAACTATGAAATGTTCTAAATCAGTTTTTCTTTCCCAGCTTATTACAATTCCATAATTTAAATTCCTCTTTGTCACCATTGGGAATGTTGTAATAATCACTTAACTTTCCTCCCAGACACCAATATTTTTAGTGTTCCTTACCAATAATTCTCATTTTCTTTTGGTCCAGGCCTCATTATACTCTTATAAGCTATGAAAGACCTCAAAGAGCTTTTTAAAATATAGATTGTACCCACTGATATGTGCTGCATTAGAAAGATTAAGAAATGTATATTTATATTAATTTATCTTAAAGTAGATATTAAAATCTCATTACACATAAACATAGTAGCATATTTTAATAAAATAACTATATGTTTAAAGACAAAGCATGAGTGAGAAGAGAGGTATTACTTTTTAAATTTTTGCTTACCTGTATAAGAAAAATGGATTCTTAATATATGCTTCTGTGTTCCACTTAAGATACCATGTATGGCTTCACACAAGTATACAGTTTGAAAATTGTTTTTCTTTTTAAATTTTTTTTTCAGATAACTTTTGATATTCATCTTTGCTATAACATCAAAACTTAGTAAGTGGTAGTTTGCTAATATTTATTTGCAGTGTAGAATTAGAAACCAGATCAACAAACTTTTACCCTCTTACATTAGCATCTGTTACATCTGTGCTTTGACTCTAACCTGCTTATGAATTTGCTACATTATACATGGGTATTTAGAAAATACTGGTACCCTGAGTTGTGGAGATCTCCCAAATATTGATATGTTATATTAAGCCATATCAAAATCAGGTTCATTTTTATTAAGTTCAATAACAATATGATCAGAAAAATTTAAGTATGAGAGATGTCAAGCTCTTGGTGGTGAATACTAATTTTCCATTTTTTTTCACTTGAAATCTCAAATCTTATTATTAGCAAAAAATACTTTAAATTGTTTACCTCAAAATTATAGTATCACTGGATTAATTTTTGAGAAAGTGTTCTTCAGAATAGCCATATTTAAATTATCATAGTTTGTCAGTCATTCTTCCCAGGAAAAGATATTTTATAAAAACAGTAAAGTGTCAGGGGTCCCTAAGACTACCCCTAAGTTTGTGATTTACAGAAATTATCATATAGTCATATTCAATGCTAAGATACATTACAGATAAAGGAAACAAAAAAAAGTCAGCCAAGGGGAAAGGCTCAAAAAGCAAAATCTGGAGGACACCAGGCACAAGCTTTCAGGATGTGCTGAAGTCCTCCAGCAATGAGTTGTGTCATGAGGGAGGTGTTCTCTACCAGAAAAGCTCATTCTGCCTCAACACCCAAGGTTTTCATTAGGAGCTGGTTACGTAGGCAACTTCTGCCTAGCATGTATCAAAATTCCAGATGCCCAGAGTAAAATCAGGAGTACAGCATGAATCACATTATTTGCACAAAGATTTGGGGAATAGTGGGAACATACTCTAAATTCAAGTTCCCAGGAGTCATCTAAGGGCCAGCATTACAAGCAGGTCTTTCTAAGGAAAGGCAGTCAGATCTGCCATAGGTATTAACTCTTTCCTGCACGAGCAGCTAATCTAGCTGATAACTAAAAAGTTACATGCAGATCCTTTCTCTCAATGCAATAGTGGTATTTTGGTCTGCAGCATATGCTTTATGCATACTTCTCATTTTGTGACACGTTATTTTCAAAGATGTGTGCTCAAAGTTGAGATTAAATAAAATTAATAATTGATTGCTGCTGCTTCTAGGCCCTTTCCAAGAAAAATGGCAGATTTTCTTTCTGCTTTTTCTTATTAAGCATTTGTAATGAGGAATAATATAATGACTACTCGTATAATTTAGTGCAACTGCTTTGATTCATGTTAAGGCATAGGCATTTTTATTCATCATTACTTTTGCACCATTGCTGCAAATATTAACATAGTGAAAAAGACAAGAAACATCTTAGAGTATTTTGACCTTGTAGATCCTTTGAAAGTTTTCAGATGCTCACAGGTCTACAGTCCACAGTTTAGAAACTGTTGTTACAGCCAGAGAGAAAGTTTGGGTTACTCACAAAGGGAAGCCAATAAAAAAAAAAAAAAGAAAGAAAGAAAGAAAGAAACTGTTGTTATACACTGTAGGTACAATTATCTCTGTTAAATACTAATCTGATATTTTTCCATTCGTTGTTTAACAAACATCATGACTGTATTCTCTATGGAATAATAACCAGGCATTGCTGTCTTTAACTGGTCCTTTCAAGATAGATTGTCCCCTGCTTCTGCAAAACTATGCCTATTAATCATTCCATAAGCATAGTGGTCTTTCCTCTTAGAATGGTGTCCACTATTTATAAATTCTTATTTATCAGTATTCACATTTGTTTGTTTATTTAGTTATCTCCATCTAGGCCCAATGAAAATGTAATAAAAATTATCTGTAAACAAGATTCCCCTAACTTATTAATAATATTTATTTTATTTCTTTTTCTTTTCTTTCTTTTTTTTTTTTTTTGGAGAAATTGATTTAGGCAGAGAAAGAGAAAAAGAAGAAAGAAAAAGATAAGAGAGAAAAGCTTCCATGAGATTGTGGAAGGAGACCCAAACAGGGAATCTGAAGAGGTGAGGAAGAAAGGGACGTTTAACCTGGGAGGAATTCTCTCCCCTTTAAGTTTCCAGGCCTATGAAAGGAGCTCCTTTAAACTTCCACTGGACTATTTTTTTTAAGACAGAGTTTTGCTCTGTTGCCCAGGCTGGAGTGCAGTGGAGCAATCTCTGCTCGTTGCAACCTCTGCATCCCAGGTTCAAGCAATTCTCCTGCCTCAGGCTCTCAAGGAGCTAGGATTACAGGGGCCTGCCACCATGCCTGGCTAGTTTTTATACTTTTAGTAGAGATGGGGTTTCACCATGTTGACAAGTCTGGTCTCAAACTCCTGGCTTCACGTGATCCGCTCACCTCAGCCTCCCAGTATTTTGTTTTCATTTCTTTGTTCCTCTATTTACAAAGTGCCAAATTTAAGATAGCTTGGAACCCTTACATTTCTTAAGATTTTCTCAAATTTAAGATGACAGAAATCACAACCATTATAGGTACTTTGTAAGCTTTACCCTCCTCCTGGTGGTCCCAAAGTTCGTATGTAATGCCACCACTATTTAAACAGTCATCTGAATCAAATATCTGGAATCCACTTTACCCTACATTCTCCCTCAAGACCATACCCAATTCTTTGCTAATCTGGTTGGCCTTCTTACCATGTTTTTGATCTACCCACTTTTCTTTTTTCACCACCATTCTGTTCTATACATTGTCATCACCTCCCATTTGAACTGCTTCAGTAACCTCTTAGCTCTTTCCCAGCGTCTCTCCTTGCCCTCACCTTCAAGCACTCCTTTGAAAGATTATCATAGAGATATTTTAAAAGGGAACAATATGTTCAAGTTCACCTCTTCCCCCTGCCCATACCTTGCTTAAAACTTAAAAGTAGCTTACCACTGATTCTTAGTATAAATATAAAAAGTTTTTAACATAAATATAACAGTTCTTAACTTGGATACAGAGTTCCCATGCTCTGGTCACTGTCTTCTTCAACAACAAGATTTTGTGTTCAAGCTTACCTTGCCCTCTGTAGCCCATTTGATTGCACAGGTTTTCCATATGTTCCTCAATTATGTCATGCTTCCTCCTACACAAAGCCTGAATGTGTGCTGTCTATAAATTATGTCTAATCTTATCCACATCATTCTCACATACATTATTAAAATATTCTTCATTTTGCTCTCTGGTTGATAATAACTAACTCAAAAATTTTAATTATGCAATTTTCCCCTTCTCCTGCTCCCACAACCTTTTGGCAGCACTTAGTCAAAGTGAGTTTTGTTTTTTACTTCACTTCTAAGATTTGTTAATTAATATCTACTTTCCCTACTGAATGTTTATATCCGTGAGTTCAAAGTGCTTGTCTTATTTTGCCTCCAGTATTAACACAAACTCCTATTATACTGCCTGTCTCACAGTAAGTGCTGAAAAATATTATTCAAACTTATAAGTAATAATAAAGCTGCAGTAAAGAAGACAATGTGGTATTGGTGGAAAATAGACAAAAGATTAATGCAACAAAATGGAGAATCCTGGAATAAACTCACATAAATTGAGTTAACTGATCTTAGAAAAAGAGAAAAGATAAAATTGTCAGAAATGTTTGAAGTCGCTCTGGTGACTTCATCTTGAGTGAGGGCTAGGAAATGACGCTGAGACTTGCTGGGCTGCATTCCCAGAAAGTTAGATATTCCTAGCCTCTAGATGTTTACGGTTAAGGGAGCAGATTAATAATGTTTACTAAACAGAGTGTCCACATATCTCAATATCTTGAGAACAGAAGTATTCCTAATTTTGATTTAAAGATAATAATATCAATTCTTGCAAAATATAGTAATTAAGAAAGTTAATCCTTTATCATAAACCTTTGTAGCAGAGCACGTCTCCCCATGATCATTTTTTATCTGATATATAAACAAGTATTGTACTTAAAGTGGCTGCGTTCCTTCTCTTATTTTGGGAATGCCCTACTCTGTCTATAATGTAGCTGTACTTTCACCACTTTACTTCTTAATAAACTTGCTTTTGCATTGCACTGTTGACTCAACTGATTTCTTTCTTGCACGAGATGAGATACAAGAACCCTCTCTTGGGGCCTGGGTCAAGATCCCTTTCCTGTAGCAAAACAATAGAAAGAAGAAATGTATAGTGGTGGAACAACCAGGTATCCTCAAGCAAAAAAAAAAAAAAGAGGAAAATGAATCTAGACACATACTGCTATGGTTTGAATGTGGATATTTAATCTCCAGTGCAACAGTGTTGGAAGGTGGTACCTAATGGGAAGTGTTTAGGTCATGAGGGTTCCATCCTCATGCACTAATGCTATTACAAAAGGGCTTGCAGAAATGTAACTGCCCAAGGGGTACTTTCTGCCTACTGAATAAAAAAAGAATAGTAGAGAAAGAGTAAAATAAACACAAGGTCAGCCACACCATGTGAGAAATGGAGTTCAGACAAAAAGGATCGCATTCAAGTCTCGCAGGTTAGGGGTTTCTCAAGGTCAATTTGGCAGAAGAGGCGGGAGTGGCCAGGTAACAGGTGCTTGCTGCTGATTGGCTGGGGCAGAGATGAAATCATAGTGGGTGTATGCTCTTGTGGGCTGAATCGCTTCTTAGCGTGGCCACAGAAGCAGGGTTGGCGGGTCCTCTTGTGGGCTGAATCGCTTCTTAGTGTGGCCACAGAAGCAGGGTTGGCAGGTCCAGATGGAGCCATGAGTTTCAGTCACACAAAAAACCCTGAGAAGTTATTCCAAAAGGCCTATCTTAGCTTCTATTATAGTGATGTTATTTGCAGGAATAAATACATAAATAAAATGAGTCCTGCAATCATGTGTCATTTCATATGGTATGTTTAGTGGCTAACCATTCTGCAAGAGGCTCTGTAAAAACAGAATTCCTGTAATATTTTGCACAATTATTCATAATTTATCCTGTCTTTAACAATCAAAATACATATCAGCAAATTAAAACTTCTTGAAATCTTTGTAAATAAATCTTAACTAGGTTTAACTAAAATTTTGCCTTGTCAGACAGCATAATTTCCTTCTAAACATCAAACCCTTAATATCCTTTCAAATATTTATTACTCAAATTTGAGAAATGCTGAAATATCAATATTGCCTAAGATGGCAAATTTACAGTTATTTCCTTAGAATCAAAAGTGAGTGGTAGGTGCAATATTTAGAGGTATGTGTAGAAGGAGGAAGTCACTGGATCAAAAATAAAATAAATCAAAACTAATACTAAATAAAGAAGTCACAAATATCAGTGGAATGCTAGTTTCTCATAAATATAAAAAAATTAGTTAATATATTTATATTAAAATTATTTTGTTCAAAATCTAAATTATATTAAAATAATTGAATACATTTAATTCAATATTTTTAAATGTTATAATATGTATAGTTTACTGTATATCACATATAGAAACTTTCATGGATCATAATAAAAAATGTTCACTTAAGAGAGAAAATTAAATAATTTTCTGCATATGAAAACACATAATGTATAAAGATGGATACCTCCAGTCATTTTTAATCAAATGATGAATTCTGATTATTTAGCTATAAAAGAATTAAAGAATGAAGGATGCTGTCAGATATGTAACCAATGTCACACATCAGTGTTTTAAATGATTATTGAGATACTTATGAATAGTAAACTGTAGCTGTGTGGGGAATTCAACTTCATTTATCTCACAATTTGGCAACAAAGATGATCGTGTGCTCAAGAAATATTGAAATGTTACACTTCTTTGGCCCAGAGAATCTGAGAAATCCTTCATTAGGTACATAAAAATAAATTTAAGCAAAACTTAAACACATATTAGGAGCAGTGCATCAAAATGAAATTTTCTTAAAGTTTATTAAGTGTTATGTAGCATGCAATTATACAATATCTTCTAGGTATCCCAAATGTAACTGGCTTCTGCTCCCACTGGATCAATTAAATATATTTAACATATATAGAAAATATGTATAATTTACATACATATAAATATACAGTAGATGCTTGAAGAACACAGGTTTGAATTGCACAGGTCCCATTTCACTTCCTCTGCCACCCCTGAATCATCAAGACAAATGCTTCTTTTCCCCTTCCTTTTTAGAGTAATCACAATGAGGATATCTTTAAGATGATTCACTTTCATTTAGTGAACAGTAAGTACATTTTCTCTCCCTTATGATTGTCTTAATATCATTTTCTTTTCTCTAGATTATTATAAGAATACAGTGTACAATATATATAACATATAAGGTATGTGCTAATATGCTGTTTATATGTAGGTAATGCTTCTGGTCAACGATAGGCTATTAGTTAAGTTTGGGAGGACTTAAAAGTTATATGCATGTTTTTGATGGTGTGGTGGTCAGCATGTTCACCCATGTTGTTCAAGGGTCAACTAAAAACCTGAAAGCCCTTTGTGGATACTTGCTTCTACTAAGCCCATTTTATCATGTCCTTGTGGTGATTGTAGTCATTCATTATGAGAATTTCTTCAGCTTGAAGACCACCTGTATCTGCATCTTCCCTGAGCATTAGAAATGTTAGCAGGGGAGCGAACTTAGATGGTTCTCTCCCTGATCTAACTTTCATTACTAAGTTCTGGATCAGAGAGTTCTCTGGAGGATTATGTACCATTTAACAGATCATTGCTTCTGCAATCACAGACTCACAAAGGACAGTCATTATACTTCCTTCTGGAGTAATATCCCTTCTCCATTAAGATTCAACTTCTGCCCTGGAGACTGGAGAACTAGTATTCATGACTCAAGATCAGGCAATTAACCTCAAATTGCTTTTCAACACTAGGTTGAAATACTCTTCCCCAAGAACCTTTTCTTTATTTCCTCAGGGGTTGTTAAGACATTCTAGCTGTCCCCTAATATATTTTAATCAAGCACAGGATAAGTGATATCAAATCATTATCTCAGGGTCACATACTGGTTAATGTCCTCCATATCCTGTTAATTTAAGGTGAAAGTGAATTTTTTTTCTGGAAACTGTTGTGTGTATTTGTATCTTCCTTCCCAGTGTGTCTGAATTGGAAGGTCAGAACTTAGGTCATTAAACTTGTTATGTAAGGCCACCAAAGAATAGTGATTTAAAAAAAAAAGAAACAAGCAGTTATCATATTTGTAGAAGAGGAAAGCTTGGTCAATGATATTTTTGCACCATTGACATCTAGAGTTTGCATATATGTGTTAAATTTGCTGCTACAGCAGCTGTTGACCCTATTCATCAGGTGATGTCAATTTTCTGATTCTAATGCTATTGCTGACTTGGTGGGGAAGGCTGACTATTTCCGTATAGTTTGACCTGTGATGATTTTTAAATTGGAAACAGTGAGTATGACTAAAATCATGGGGGAGTTTTTTTCCTAATCTTCTCTAGTAGTCATGTATATGTATAATAGTTAATTCTAATGCTTTAGTGAAAACTTAATTAATGTCAGTAATGGAGAACAAATATACCTAATAAAACAATCTTATAGACAGTATTATTCTGAGCTTCATTGTACATATGGATTTCTCTTTATGTGCCTATGTTTATGTGCCTTTATATGTTTAAAAGCTTTATATTTGTAGAAAAGTGATAAATGACTTAATGACAAATTTAAAAATATTTGAGCTGTACTTGACTATTCTCTTTTCACCAAACATGTGCCTTTTCCTCTGTCTCTCCATGTCCATTATGGCTCTCTTGCCTTTTTTTTCCTTTGCCAACTTCATTGTTATTTTTATAACTATTGTTATGCAATAGCTTCCTTGATATGTTCTAGTCTGTTACCTCTCATCTAATTTGATCTATATATTTACCAAATTAATGCTTGGTACTTCTTAGTGTTATCACCTCTATCAAATCTCTTCACCCCTCAGCATACACACATATGTGCACATATAAACACACATACAATGGCTTTTCATTTCTTGTGAAGTTCAAATTCTTCATACTGTTACTAACTCTCTGACATCAACCTTCCCCTCACATTCCTTGTGTGATAAACACATATCCACTGTGATAAATGAGCAAAGTTATAGACCTCTTATCTTTCTTTTTTCTGGTATACAAACCTCTGTTTTAATTTATTGCTTTGTTCTGGAATGCTTTTCCCTGAATTTTCAAGAGCAAATTCAATACAAATATTACCTTGAAAAAGAGCCCAAGAGCTATTGTTCCTTCTTGAGACATTCATAGAACTTTTAGTGATACTTTAATGACATTTGTATTCCATTTTGTAATTTATTTATTATTTGGTGGATTAAAATCATCTTTTTTACTTGATTACCATTGTAGAAGTTTTTATTTTATTCTAATTTTGCATTACTGTGCACAATCTTGTATAATAAATAAGATTTATTTGTTAAAAGTCCATTGAACAATGAAGTTATTGTCTTTAGTTAAAGGCAGATTATATTGTTTTATTTTGTAAGAAAACAGAACCCTCTTACAAAGAGAATGTCTAAAGAAGGCTACTGATTTCTATTTCTTTGAGATATTTGATATTTTACCAAAAATTTCATGACAGTTTTGCCAACAGTCACTCCAAAAGCATCCTCTAATGTTGATCTCTTTATCATCTCTTCCTCCTAAATGGTATCATTCTTTGATAAACACAGATTTTGAGAAATAAAACACGTGAATGTGGAGGTGGAGAAAGACAGAGTTTTCAAGGAATGTGTATCAGTCCATTCTCACACTGCTAAAAAAAACCAAAAAAACAAAAAACAGACCCAAGACTGGATAATTAAGAAAAGAGGTTTAATTGACTCACAGTTCTGCATGGCGGTGGAGGCCTCAGGAAACTTACAATCATGGAAGGGAAAATAAACATATCCTTCGTCAGAAGGCAGCAGGAGACAGAAGTGCCGAGCAAAGGGTGGAAAGCCTCTTATTAAACCATCAGATCTTTTGAGAACTCACTATCATGAGAACATCATGATTCAATTAGAGTTCATGGAGACCCACCCAAGACACATGGGGATTATGGGAACCACAACTGAAGATGAGAATTTGTGTGGGGACGCAGGCAAACCATATCACAATATTTCTTTACTCAATGAATTATAAACAAAGTTTATTGTGATTTAGCATGTAGAATTACATATATCCTAGAAAAAGAATACATAAACAGTGTTTAATGTTTTATCCAGTTGTCAGTGATGATATGAAAAAACCACTTATCTCTTTTACACTTAAGGAGAGCAAGAAATTAATAATATTTTGCAACTCATAGCTCTCACACTCTATGGAGACCTCAAAAATGGCAAAATGGGCTTTGAAAAAACATTTGATATTTATTAAGACAATCTATATATTAGGTTGGTGCAAAAGTAATTGTGATTTTTGTTAAACATGTGTTGTCACAGATCTCAAATATCTTTCTAGAAGTTATAAACATAAAATTATACTGTCTGTTTATTAGGCCAGGCTTCTCCAGAACATGCTAAGTGAAATTGATATAACTTTGATGATTCCAAGCTGGAATTTCATAAATCTACTTAATATTGCAATTATTCCTAAAACCATATTTTTTTTCAAGAACAGTGTAGCCAACATCTGGGTTTATTTTTATCAGATAGAGATTCAGAACCAACCTTCCTAGAGGCTGAATTGCCACATGCTACTGAATTAAGACACTGACTTCAATTTAGGAGTGTTGGGTTCATTGGACGCACAAATGGCCCAGCGGCAGCTTTTCCCTGTGGCTGTCATACTTCTCCACCACGTTTCTATCTTTTACATCATATCAATATTTCCATCCCTCTAAGAGGTGGATTAAAAATTACCTCTTTTCAATAATAAAATTAGGTCACATAAGAAGTTTGCATTATATTTGCTGAGAAGCGAAGGAGAGGCATTTAGTAACACTTTCTTTCTTTAAAAGTACTACTGAAAACTGAATAATGATTTCTGAAGATTGAAAATTCAGGCACACGGCTTTTTCAGGGCTATTCTCAACAATACAAGGTAAAAAAAAAATCAAATTTCTAAGCTTCTTTAAACAAGTATCACATTTTCCATCATGATGCTACTGTCTATTTTTCAAGACATCTTCCTACTGCAGGGAAGAAATATAATTGGAATAAATCTGCAAACATTCTAAGACTGCTGTCTCAAGTCTGCAAGAATTCACCTCAAATTAGATAAAATACATGCAATTTGTGATTCCTCTGTTGCAAAAGCAAAAAGAAATATTCCAGACTCCCTAGTGTTGTCAATTGCTACTGAATTTTGATTTATACAAATATAACCATTGCAGAACCACTTTGTTACCTAGTGGAAAACAGCTTTCACATATATTTGGATACTTTTGTAACATCCAGCAATTATTGACTTTTCCAATTTTTTCAAATGTACTTCCTTAAACACAAGTGGTCTTTTCTACCTTTCCTTGCCACTTACAGTGGGAAAGATGTTTAGCTTTAAATTGTCTTATTATGCTTTTAAAATATTTTTTAGTTGAAAAATAAAATTTTTATATAGTTATGGTGTATATACAAAAATATGTATATATTGATACATGTTTATATTGCAGATGCTCAAATTTAGCTCGTTAGCATATTTAGTACCTGACATAACTATCATTTTGTTTTTGTAATTCGAGATCTATTTTGAGCAATATTTAAATATATAATACATTGTTATTAATTGTAGTTATCACGTTGCACAATAGATCTTGTGAACTTCCTGTCTAATTTAAATTTTGTGTCCTTTGGCCAGGCATGGTGGCTCATGCCTATAATCCCAGCACTTTGGAAGGTCAAGGCAGGATCACAGGAGGCCAGGAATTCAAGAGCAGCCTGGCCAATGTGACAAAACTCTATCTCTACTAAAAATACAAAAATTAACTGTGCGTGGTGGTGCACACCTATAATCCCTGCTACTTGGGAGGCTGTGGCACAAGAATCGCTTGAACCAGAGAGACAGAGGCTGCAGTGAGCCAATATCACATCACAGGACCCAGCCTGTGTGATAGTGAGTCTTTGTCTTGTGAATAAACAAACAAATAAATAAATAGATAAATAACTTTTGTATCCTTTGATCAAAATCTTCTGAATTCTCCACTCTCCACATCCCCAGTCCCTGGTAACCAATTTTCTACTCTCTGCTTCTATGAGTTCTACTTTCATATATAACTGAGATTATGCAGTATTTGTCTGATGATATTTAAACTACATTTATCTACTGAACAAAAATTTAATCAATAAACTGAAATGAAAAAAATTTAAAGCTGTTGCTGATAGTTCAGGAGTCACGAAATTCCTCACTATCTTTATTGCTGCGAATTTATCACTTTTACTCATTAAAATTATCTTAGACAAATATATATATATATGGAGTAACTGCCATATATCTATGTGTGTGTATACATATATACACATGCAAATGAAACAAAGGAACTACATATGAAGAGCAAGGAAAAAACACAGGAGCCTGGTTGGCTAGACTTGAAATCTGGTAACAGTCACATGCTCTTGGAAGACTTTGTAATTTTATTTTAATTGCCTCATGTGTCAACTGGAGAAGATAACAGTACTTATCCAGTAGGGATATGTGTAGAGAATTAGATATGTTAATGGATGTAAAGAGATCAGAATAGTTTATGGCAAAGAATAAGGTCATAATATGTACTACCTATTTTAATTTATATCACAGATAATGCAACTCTAGGATATTTGGGTCTCTTCTCATTGACAGCACATTATTCTGAATACCAGCAAGGCCAGTAACATGCTAATAACTTTAACAGTGTGTTTCTGTGAATCAGAGAATATGCTGCGTCTATTTGGTTGTAAATTGTAATTCTCCTATTCTATCAAATTATATACCTCACTGAGTGAATTCCTATATAGGACCATGTTTTAAAATGAGAAGGGGGCAGGCAGTGTTGGGGGATATTTGTTTAACTTTCTTAACAAGTAAGCTAGAAAACTGAAATCATCCTTCACTTTATATTCTCTCTTTCCCCACATTAAAATTTTTATTAGATCTTAATGATTTTGCCTTCAAAATTTATTTTGAAATGTGTATATTTCCATCGTTTTTGAAGACCGCATTGTTTCTTGCTGGGAACACATGTAAATGTTTTGTCCATCTTAGAGTCTTCCTAAATAGAAACCTGTTATCCTTATTGCCGACAGAGTGGCCTTTTTAAATATCATAATTGAATCATTTTCTCTCGTTACATAAATTTACTCAGGAATTCCACACTGGTTTCCAAAATAAACATAAAAGCCTGTAATATTTCAAACAAAACCTTTGTGTTTTGGACCTATATTTTCAGGCTTATCGTCTGTCATGTTCCCAGATGTTTCCCTTTCTCTCTTCATGACCCATTCCTGGTTACTTTTTCTTCTACCTTCTTGTCCTTTGTAGATACTCTTAGCAGCAGTGGTTAATAATTTTCATGTCTTTTCTGTGGACACCATTATACTTCTACTTCGAGGCCAATAGTTTTGTTGTTAACCCTCTAGCTCAGAATGAGTTAAAGCTTTGATTTGTATTTTTAAATCACTCTGCATGTTAGTTATTATTAGTTCTATTAGTTTTTATATTGTGAATAAGGGACATTATTTACCAAAACAAAATCCATCATTCTTTTGAGGGCAAGGTTTGTTTTGTTCTTAGAATTCCTAAAATTTAACATAATCCATTGCACTAGGAGACAATCACAAATGTTTGTTGATTAACGGACTCATTCAACTTTACATTATTAATATTTGATATCAAATTTGACTCCAGGTCTTGTAACTATCTGGCTTTTTCCTGGGTCAGGTCCCCAGGTTTCAAAAATATTAATTTTTCCACAGTCTTAACTTGCTGAGATTTTATGTTTTAAAGCATTTTCCCTGAATCAGTTTTCTATTCTATCTTAAGGTTTTAGAAATTGAATTTTCAGTTTTGAGCTGCTGTTCACTTTCCCTTTTTTTTTTTTTTTTTTTTTTTTTTTTTTTTTGGAGTGTTGCTCTGTCGCCCAGGCTGGAGTGCAGTGGAGCAATCTCGGCTCATTGCAACCCCTACCTCCCGGGTTCACATGATTCTCCTGCCCCAGCCTCCCGAGTAGCTGGACTACAAATGCATGCCATCACGCCTGGCTAATTTTTTGTGTTTTCAGTAGAGATGGAGTTTCACAGTTTAGACAGGGTGGTCTCTCCTGACCTCGTGATTCACCTGCCTTAGCCTCCAAAGTGTTGGGATTACAGGCAGGAGCCACGGTACCCGACTGAATGATTTCTTTTAGTAAGTACCTTATAGATACATCTAAGTGGTATTAATAAGAACCCAATATCCTAGGTTTATGAGCATAAAAGTCATTGTTCAAAGCCTTTTAGAAGTATATTAAAATGTGTGTATTGAAGACATTGTAAAGCACGGGTAAGCATACTGAAGAAATAAACGTAACTATTAGAACTACATGGTTTTCTACGGGAAAAGAGTGGAAACTTTGAATTTTTTTTGTTATACAGTATTCAGAATGACTTAAAATTATTATTTTTATATTGAATTACTTATTAATTTTACTTTCAAACTGAAAAGAGTTACTTTTTTGTTCAATTGCCTCAACAATTGAATATCTATGTTGAATGTTAAATTACAAGATGCTTTTCTTTTGTGTTTGGAAGGCAATATAGCTTAAATGTATCTCAGTACATTTGAGATATCTTATATTCTTTTAATACTTGATGATTTGGAGGTTAGAGCTTAGAAATGAAAATTGCAATCTAAGATGTCCATTTTTATTTTCCTCCAGTGCCAGTGATCTTCATTAATGTGTAGGCAAGTGACTATGGGCTTTAATTAGATCATATGCCCTTAGCAGTATGAGAGATGCATTGGTTACTTTAAAATTGGAGAATACTTTTATTTTCTCATTATTTGAGTAATTACTAATTATTGAGTAATTTTCTCAAT
Source organism: Sapajus apella (assembly GCF_009761245.1). Lineage (NCBI taxonomy): Eukaryota > Metazoa > Chordata > Mammalia > Primates > Cebidae > Sapajus > Sapajus apella. Next base: position 25,315,284 of record NW_022436948.1, on the reverse strand, counting down.
ATTTGAGTATTTACTAACTCAATTACAAAAATATTTTTCACACAGAATGTGTTAAATGCTTTTGAAATCTTAGCAAAAGTAAGCCTTGTCTCTTGAAGCAGAAATTCAGCGGGGGGTGGGGATTTGGGGAGGGATAACATGGGGACAAATGTCAGATATGGGTGATGGGGAGGAAGGCAGCAAATCACATTGCCGTGTATGTACCCATGCAACAATCTTGCATGTTCTTCACATGTACCCCAAAACCTAAAATGCAATAAAGTATATATTTAAAAAAACAAAAGACAACAAAAAAAAAAACAAATGGAACTTGAACCTTGATATGTGTGAGTTCAGTTTTAAACTCCAAATCTATGATATTTGAATAAGTTCTACATTTGCCAAATTGTGTTCTTTCATCCCTAAAGCTGTTGCTTCCAAGTCTTGCCAATAGGAAGATCAAAGAAGTACAAAGAAAAAAAAATCAATATATGATTGAGTTTCTTTGCCCCATCTTCATTAAGAGAACACAGAGTATAATTTAATTCTGCAGCATATATTTGAAAATGAAAAACCAAAAGTTCTACTAAAATTGAGCATTATCTGATTCTAATTCTTTTGGAAAGTGATTAACTTGGCCAAGTCTATAATGATGGTAAACACCACACACACACACACACACACACACACACACACAGAGATCTGTATAAAACCTAAAGTGTTGTTAATAAGAGGAAAATTATCACCAAGGGATTCCTCATCCAAATTGAGAGACCCCTTACATTGATGTCAGTCCCTTTCTCTGATAATATATTCTTCCTCTTTATCAAGTTTAAACACTATCCCCATTTTTCCTTTAATCATTCTGACTTTTTTCTGTTTTTCACTCATGCACCTTTTCTGAGGCACTCATTGTTAGGTGTGGCGTGGCTTTAAATTGTATGTAAGTTGGATTATATTTTATATATTCTGTTATTTTCACCTCGTTGCTTTGTATAGCTGTATTTAATTCATTTTCAGTTCTGAATATTACTCTACTATATCAATATAGCAAAAATGTCTTCATTCAAGTCTTGATGAATATTGGGATGTCCCAGTATCTTACTAGTGTATATAATGGCACTATGAATTATATTGTGCTTTTAACAGAATACATATGCATAGATTTATCTCAACCAAATATTGATAAGTGGAATTGCTCCACTTTACTAAGAATTGCTAAAGTATTATTCCAAGAACATTTCGTAGCTGACTCTTTACATAGCTGTGTACAAAAACTCTTCTCAATGTGCTTATTTGTAAATATTAGGTTGGTGCAAAAGTAATTGTGGTATTTGCTGTTAACTTCAATGGCAAAAAATGCATTAATTTAGCACCAACCTAATAATTAATATTGTAGATTGATACGGTTTGGCTCTGTCCCCAACCCTTTACAAGTTTTGATATTTAGTATTTTCTTAATAATTACATATTAAATTTTACTATTTTCCTAATGATTACATATTAAATTATATTCTAATGTTCATTTGTATACCCACAACTTATGGGTTATTTGGAAATATCTTTAATATCCCAAATAGAAAATTTTATACTCATCTGATTCTTAATTAACCTTATCTTGATTGATCTTTGGCTGGTAGGCATAGTCCACATTTTACAATTTGATTCATATTAAACAGAATATAGGCAAAACAAAACAAAAGCATATAATTTATATAAATCTATGCAGAAAAATGAAAAATTAAACACCATCTCACAAGAAAATTTAAACAACAAACAGAAAGGAAATACCTCAAATTGATAAAGACATCTACAAAAACCTATTGTTAGTTGTATATTTAATTTGAAACATTAACTGATATCTCTCCATGGTTGAGGAAAAGAAAATAACTTGGTTATTCTCACCACTTTAATTCTACATTGTTTTGGAGTTTTTAGTAAATACAATAAGATAAGTAAAGAGAAGTAGCATACAAATTGGGAAGAAAGAAATATAACTGGCTTCATTCACACACAAAAATGCTACTAGAACAAATAGTAAGTTTAGCCAATTCATGGGATAAAAAATCAGAATGCAAAAGCTAATTACTTAATTTTATTTGTATATAGTAGAGACAGTGAGAAAAGGTAATTTTTAATAAATTACCATTTACAACAGCTTTAAAAATATGAAGTATTTTGTTTTTCTTTCAAAATATGTTTAGGATGTGTTTACTAAAAACTGAAAATATTGCTGAGAGATATTACAGATATGAATCATTTTACTGACTTTGTCCACTGATTGGGTCACAAAGTATTAAGACATCAATTTTTAATAATTTGCTCTCTAATTTCAACAGGATTCAGTTAAAATCTCAATAACAGTTTTAAAAGAGTGTAAAGGGAATTTTGAAGTTCAAACAAAAATGTAAAGCATCTAAATTAACCAAAACTATCTTGAAAAAATAAAAAACACATTTGGTAGACATACATTACGTGATTCCAAGATTTATCCTGAAGATGTACTCATCAAAACAGTGTGTTATTGGCAGAAATACAGACAGACTGAAAAAACGAAGGGAACAGAATGCAGAAACAGACACACACACCAACACACGGAAATTCACACACACACATACACACTCACATACATAGATATTTTCCTCAAGTGTCTTAAGACAATTTGTCAGGTAGTGAACAACCTTTTAAAGGACACATGCACACGAATGTTCATTGCAGCACTGTTTACAATAGCAAAGACTTGGAACCAACCCAAATGCCCATTGATGATAGAATGGACAGGGAAAATGTGGCATGTATACACCATGGAATACTATGCAGCCATAAAAAATGATGAGTTCGTGTCCTTTGTGGGGACATGGATGAACCTGGAAACCATCATTCTCAGCAAACGGACACAAGAACAGAAAATCAAACACCTCATGTTCTCACTCATAGGCAGGTGTTGATCAGTGAGAACACATGGACACAGGGAGGGGAGCATCACACACTGGGGTCTGTCAGGGGGAACTAGGGGAGGGGCAGCAGGGAGTGGGGAGTAGGGGAGGGATAACATGGTGAGAAATGCCAGATATAGGTGATGGGGAGGAAGGCAGCAAATCACATTGCCATGTATGTACCTATGTGACAATCTTGCATGTTCTTCACATGTACCCCAAAATCTAAAATGCAATACAATATATATTTTTAAAAATGTGATGTAATAACTGCTTATCTATGTTTTTTTTAATGAATCTTAAACTTCTCCTCACTTTATATATAAAATTAACCTGGAAATTATCACTGATATATATATGTAAAATCTAAAACTATGATAATATTAGAAATAAATGCAATGAAACTATCTTTGTGAACTTAATATAGTCAATCATTTTGTAAACTGGATGCAAAACATACAGTCATAAAATTTTTACAAATATAGAATTGGGCTTTAACAAAATTTGAATCTTCTCTTAGAATAATTACATTAAAGACCCTGCTCAGTGGCTCACACCTGCAATCTCTGCAATTTGGGACCATGAGGAGGATGAATTGCTTGAGCTCAGGAGTTCAAGACCAGCCTTGGCAACATGGCGAGACCCCATCTAAACAAGAAATTAGCCAGGCATGGTAGTGAGTGCCTGTGGTCCCAGCTGCTCAAGAAGCTGAGGTGGGAGATAGCTTGAGCCTGGCAGGCAGTGGTTTCAGTGAGCTGAGACTGTGCCACTGCACTCCAACTTGGGAGAGGGAGTGAGACCCAACTCAAAAAAAAAAAAAAAAAAAAAAAACATTGAGAACACAAAATATACCAGAAGTGGAGGGTCATACCTGTCACCCTGCACCTTGGGAGGCCAAGGTGAGAGGATTGCTCAAACCCAGGGATTATTGCTACATTGCCAACCTGGGCAACACAGTGAGACCTTGTCTCTATTTTTTAAAAATTGTTAAAAAAAATTTAAAAACAAGATAGAAAACAAAAGAAACATGTGATCACTAAAACAATATATCTGCAACAAATATATATGACAAACAACTTGTGTCTATAATATTAATATGTAAATATGTCCAATAGCCAAATAATAAGAAAAGAAAAATGAAAGTATCCAACATATCTGAACAGGTACTATACAAAATGAGATATGCAGGGAAACAGTAAAAAGATTAAAGTTTTTTTCATCTCCTTTAGTATGAGAAAAATGTAAACAACAACAAAACCAAAGCAATATGTAAACACAACATTAAGAGTTTGTAAGAATATGAAGCAATTTGAAGTCTCATACATTGCTGGTGGAAATATAAAAAGATATAACCACTTTGGAAAATAATGTGATAATTGTTTATAATGTTAAACATACACCTATCATATAACCCAGATAGTTCACTTCTTGGTATTTACCCCAAAGAAATAAAAATATGTGAATTCACGAAGACTTCTACATGAATATTTGTAGCAGCTTTACTCATAGTAGCTAAAAATCTAGACAAAATGTTCATCCAGACAGCAAATAAGAAACATGTTAAGGTATATCCACATGATGTCATGCTATTGAGACACCAATATGAATGAAACGCAAAAATATACTGAGTGAATGAATTTAGACCAAAAAGTACGTATTGTATTTTTCAATTTATATGAAACTCTAGATGAAGCAAATCTTACGGACAGTGATAGAGAGCAAACCAGTGTTTATCTAAGACCAGATCTTTGGGGGAGCTGAGTGTGAAGTGGAATATATAACATTTTGGGTGAAGGAAATTGTTCATTTGTGGTAATGCTAATATGGTTGTATCCATTTGCAAAAGCTAACTGAACTGAGCAATTATAATGGGTATATTCTATTTTATATAAATTATACCTAAAATTATTTTTAAAAATGAACATTATGAAATATTCTATATCTGATGGCTGATTGCTGCTTATGGTATCTTGTTTCTTTGTGTATATCTGTGTATGCATGTTTTGATTTTAAAGTACTCATTTTCGTTGAAGCAATTAATGTGAGAATATTTTTGGCTTAGAAAAATTACTTAGAATTTCCTAGAGAGCAGGTTTTAGATTTTAAATCAGCAAGAATATATTTATTCATCAGACTTTGATAATGCCACATTAAAAATATTCCCCATGCTGGGTATGGTGGCATGTGCCTGTAGTCCCAGCTACTCGGGAGACTGAGGCAAGAGGATCACTTGAGTGGAGAAGTTCTGGGATATAGTGCGCTATGCTGATCAGGTGGGGTGTGCTCACTAAGTTTAGCATCAATATGGTGACCTCTGGGGAGTGGGGAACCACTAGGCTGCTTAAGGAGGGGAAAACCAGTCCAGGTTGGAAATGGAGTGCGTCAGAATTCTTGTACAGAGCAGTAGTGGGCTTGTGCCTGTGAATAATTACTGCATTTAAGCTTGGGCAACACAATGAGAATCCATCTATTAAATAAATAAATAAATAAATAAATAAATATTTCCCCAATTCAGTGGTTTACAATAAAAGTAATTTATTTTTTCTTCACTGTCTTATAATTCTGCTCTGCTTAGTTCCAGGCTATGAGTCAGCTTTAAGTCCACATCACGTGTCTTACTTTTCTCATACCCAGCTTGAAGCTGCATTCACTCTCTGGATCATGTATTTAGGGTAGAGATAAAAAGCTTTGAAGATGTCATTCCTCTGTTCATTTTCCAATGGTCAATTAGAGCCCCATCCTAATGCTAAAGTCAATGGCCATCTCCATATCTTCTTTGTAGAGGGTGGGATTTGAAAATAAGCGTCTGATGATCAACGACATATTACAGAGGTAATGTATATCATAAGCAATTTCCAGGAACATGAGTTCCCATCTGTTTGGCTTCAAGGTACAATATAAGCAATTTTTCTAGTACCACATAAGCATGGGTTGAGGTAGGCAAGTTTACATATGCTAGTCATCTTTTTAATGAAGCAGAGTTCTTTGAGATGCTAGTTTTACAATGAGTGTCTCCTTAAAGTCTTTCCCTTGTCATGGATCAGTAAATAATCTTAAATGAATGTGAATGTCAGCTGCAGTTAGTCTCTTGTCTCTTGATCATTGCCCTCACTTATTTTTTGACTTATGTACAATTTATTTGTTTGTTATGCTGGCTTATCATAGAGCTTTAAAAAATCAGCATTTTAATCTTTTTTTGAGAGCTGATCAATGTATTAAGACTGTCACTTTATTGGAAATGAATAAATAAATCTTTATTTTCTCTCAGCTGGACACAGTGGCTTACACATGCAATCTTAGCACTTTGGGAGGCTGAGGCAGGTAGATTGCTTGAACCCAGGAGTTTGAAACCAGCCTGGGCAACATGGCAAAACCTAATCCCAACAAATCCTAGCCAGGCATGGTGGTGCACCCCCGTAGTCTCAGCTGCTCCGGATGCTAAGGTGGGTGAATCACCTGAGAGTGGGAAGTTGATGCTGCAGTGAACTGAGACAGTGCCACTGCACTCCAGCCTAGGTGACAGAGCAAGACTCTGTCTCATATATATATAACTCTATTTTAGAGTTATTCTCCCAAATCATCATTTTTGTCTAATTTTAATATGTACTTGCTCTGGTGGCTGTTTCAAAATAAGGTCAGTTCTTTGACTTTAGTTCCAAACATCTGCATACGTAATAGCAATTTACACTCTCCCAGTGCTCCTGCCACGCTGGTCTCCCTATAACAGTGAAGTAAACTTGAGAGATTTTTTTTCCTTCAGGAATGTTGGAACAGCAGTTCTTACAGCTTTGTAGCCACAAAAATCCATCAGCACTAACATAACAAGTAGAAGGAGCCAAACTCTTCAGTTTTGAGTTTCACCAAAATGCAGAAGTCTGCTTTGTATGATAACTGCTATAACACTCAGGTGCTATTAATTTTTTTGCCCACTTTTGAGTTGTATTATCAAGCCAGATACTCCATTCTGTAATGAACCGGCATCTCAAAAGGAAATGATATTCAAAGGAGAAACATTTACAGGACAAGAAGACAGTCGTTGGAAGCCTTTTATGTGATAGATATATTTGCACTCCGTCAATTAGGAATATTTTACAAAAAGAAACCCTGCTAAATTCTATCCCAAGAAATGAAAAAGTGTCCCCTGCCTAAGGTTATTTTCCATTTTTCTAAAGGGAGCTATGATCTTCTGTAGCTGGCTATGTTGTAATCTTTTCCCACCCAGATTCTTCATAGTTTCTCTAAATAAAATTCTGCTTCTTGGTTACATTAAAGAACAGTTCATCAGGATATTTTATGTGCTGTTTCATAAGCTTTTATTTTGAATCCTTTTTTTTCAACTTATTGAATCAGATTTTGATTGATATTTGTAAATTACCGAAGAAAAACCATAATCCTTAGCTCTCTGCTCCCTTATATCTTCAGACCCAGATTTGCAATTGTTTGTTGACCCTCTTCACAGCACTGCACAAATATATCCTTAACTGTCTCCTGCAGTTTATATATAAAGCTTTCTTCTGTCTCGTTTTTTTTTGGCCTGAAAAACAGATATATTTTAATTTTATACATTAACTTAACAACTTGGATTTTCTCATTTCTCATCCCTGAGCAGAGACATGGAATCAACCTAAATGCCTATCAATGATAGATTGAATAAAGAAAATTTGATACATATACACCATAGAATACTGTGCACCTTTTTTCTTCTTTATAATTCACAATGTTGACTAATGCTTTTGTCACTCTTTCAGTCATGTTGGCTTGAAATGTCAGAGAATTGTGAGCCTCTTTCTTCTACCTCTTCAACATCTATCATCAAACTATTTTATTTTAAAAGATACGTTTATATCTGACCTCTTATTTTCACTTTCACTATTTTCGTTTATACATTTCTTATATTTCTCCTCAAAATATATTATTTTCTTATTCATATTTAATTTTTCTCAAACTTAAAAAAATTCCCAAATGCAGCCACTTTCTCTAACATTATCATCTTAAACTATGTATGATTATCTCTTGCTTTACCAATTATTAGTACTTTACCAATAATTCTTCATACTTCTAGTCCACCACCGCTCCCTTTTTTTTCCATAGTAAATTTATCACCTAAAAATCAGAGTAATCTTTTGAAAGTACATAAAATCATGCTACTTTCCTTGCTCAAAACCTCCATATGTTGAAAATCTGTATGTTGAAATCAAATCCCTAATGTGATGATATTTGGAAAATACAGCACTTAGCACTAAGTAGATATTTAACCTATAGTAATTTGGAAAAGAATACAATCTTATTTTGTAGAATTTCAGATATGAAAATTACAGAATAAAATTTGTTCTGTCTTAATTGACGGATACAGGGATGAATAATACAGGGATGCTCATATCATGTAGTATTTAATGACAATACTAGTGACAGAAATAATTTTAAACTATTGCTTTAAATAGATAAAAATACAATTCATTATAAGTTACAATATTTTACTTCCTTTGGATTTCTTCATGTACTAATAAGCATTTACCAGGTAAAGTTTTGAGCAATCTTTTTAATCACTAAATTTCTAAGTTATGAAAATTTATTTGCAAAAGTGCCCATATTTAAGATTTTCCTAGAAACTATTTATATAATAAAAATCAATCAGTATGTATTTATGTACATATGATTTTAGTAAAATATATCTCAAAGATGAAGTTAAATTTTTTTAATCACATAGTATTCTCCCATTGATAAAGATTTTCCAATGTGCAGTATAATATTACATGTAAAATGAAATGAACAATTATATGTGCTATTAAAAAAAATTAAATTAGAAGGTTAAGTGAGAAAATGAAACAGAAAAGCTAATAATTGAGTAGATGTCAACGAAGTTCTCACTTAAAATTCTGAACTTAGAGGTCTAAATGATGTATGTGTGGACAAGGCACAGAATAAGCTATAGGTGGAGAAACCTGGAAGCAGGTTCAATTGGGTTTCTTTAATTTAGCCTAAAACTGCTTTCTTATATGTAAGTTTGGTCTAAAGGTTTCTCCACACAGACTGTACTGTAACTCAACTGAGTGTATAAAAAGAGCGTAACCTACTCTTGTCCCAGTCACTGACTTTCAGGCAATCAAAAGCGGCCAACTGTTCTGCCAAGCTTGTAACCAGTGATTGTTTCTGTACCTCACTTCCATTTTCTCTTTGTCACTTTCCTTTTTCTGTCCATAAATCAACCATGCAGCAGGGTTGATTCAGCCTCTCTGAACCTATTCTGGTTCAGGGGCTGCCCAATTTGTGAATTGTACTTTGTTCAATTAAACTCTATTAAATTCATTTGTCTAAGGTTTTCCTTCTAACAAGTTGTAAGAACAAGGATAGAGTGGCAACAGGTGACAAAGAAACAGGTAGCAGAGGGCAGATAATAAAGGGCTTTGTGGTTATTAAAAATTCATAATTTACCTAAGGTGGTGAAGTCAGGAAAGGGTACATCAGAGAAATTATATGAGCAAATCTGTGTTTTTGAAAGAGCATTATGGTTTAATATTGAGAGAAGAATGAAGGATCTAAACTGGAAGTAAAAAATTAATTTCAATATTTTAGAAGATAATAACCTAGAATATTGAACAGTGTCTGGAAGGTGGAAAAAACTACACATTCGAGATTTTTACTAAAGGCCAGGAGTAGTGGCTCACACCTATCCCAGCACTTTGAGAGGCTGAGGTGCATGGATCATCTAAGGTCAGGAGTTTGAGACCAGCCTAACCAATATGGTGAAACCCTGTCTCTACTAAAAATACAAAAATTAGCGGGGTATGGTGGTAGGCACCTATAGTTTCAGCTACTTGGGAGGCTGAGACAAGAGAATCACTTGAACTTGGGAGGTGGAGGTGGCAGTGAGCCGAGAGATTGCACCACTGCACTTCAGCCTGGGTGACAGAAACACACACACACACACACACACACACACACATACACACACACGCAGTGAGCTGAGATCACACCACTGCACTTGAGCCTAGGTGACAGAGCCCGTGCATGCCCATGCGCACGCACACACACAGTCTCACACACACATACACAAAGATGGATTATAAGTTAGTGATTGGTTGGAAGTTGGTCTGAGACTGAGAATGAGAAAAGAAAATTGTGAACTCCTATAATTCTGACTGGACAACTATTTGTATTGCGAGACCATGCACTAAAGGCATAGAAGCATAGAAAAAATGTGAAAAATATTATGTTGAAAAGACAGTGCATCTTGTTTAGGAAGATGTTTGAGTTTTAGGTTACTGTAAATTATAGACATGAAATATGCAATTGACAATGTTGGCAGAGAGGTAGGAAAATAATCATTGGCTCTACATTTAGATCATCAGAATAAGAAGAGACTAGCATTAAGTTCTGAGGGTTATCAAGGATGGTAAGACGTGAAGAAGAGAGTTTTTAGAGAGCAGTGAAATAGAGTTACTCAATACAAGATGAAGACCAGGACAGTGTGGTGCCATGAGAGCAAAGGCAGTGATATGGTTTGGCTCTATGTCTGCGCACAAATCTCATCTTGTAGCTGCCATAATTCCCATGTGTCATGGGAAGGACCTGGTGGGAGATGACTGGATCATGGAGAGGGGTCTTTCCCATTTTGTTCTCATGATAGTGACTGGATCTTACGAGATCTGGTGGTTTTAAAAACGGTAGTTTCCCTGAGCAAGCTCTCTCAGTGTGAACTGGATGTGAGATGTAGATCATTTTGGAGCTTTAAGATTTGACTGCCCCACTCAATTTCAGACTTGCATGGGAAACGTAGTCCCTTTGTTTTGGCCAATTTCTCCCACTTGGAATGGCTGTTTTTATTCAATCCCTGTACTCCCATTGTATCTAGGAAGTAACTAACTTGCTTTTGGTTTTACAGGCTCATAAATGGAAGGGATTTGCCTTGTCTCAGATGAGACTTTGCACTTTTGAGTTAATGCTGAAATTAGTTGAGACTTTTGGGGACGGTTGGGAAGGCATAAATGGTTTTAAAATGTAAAGATATGAGATTTGGGAGAGGCTAGGAACAAAATAATATGATTTGGCTTTGTGTTTCCAGCCAAATCCCATCTTGTAGCTCCCATAATTCCCATGTGCTGTGAAAGGGACCCAGTGGGAGATGATTGAATCATGGGCACGGGTATTTCCTGTGTTGTTCTCATGATACTGAATGGGTATCATGAGATCTGATGGTTTTAATGAAGGGTATTCTCTGCACAGGCTCTCTCTTTTTGCCAGCTGTTATCCAAGTAAGATGCAACTTGCTCCTCCTTCCCATCTGCCATGATTGTGAAGCTTCGCCAGCAACGTGGAACTGTGAGTTCTCCATTAAACATCTTTACTTTATAAATTGCCCAGTCTCATATATGTCTTTATCAGTAGTGTGAAAACAGACTCATACAGGCAGATATATTTTCAGAAAGATAAAGTGGCAAATAGTATTAACTACTGCAAGAACTTGAACAATATACAGGATGAAATATTTATAAAACACAGTGACATTAACATTCTATTTGAATATTTTGAAAGTATATTCAGTGGAATAAGTCAGAAACTACATGGGAATTAGATAAAAAGTGAGTAGAGCTAAGAAAATGGAAATAACTACTGTGAGCACCATTTTCAAAAACCTTGGCATTGAAGAGAATGACAGACTCATGGTAATGAATGGAAGAGAATTTGGTGGTAAGAGAGTGCAGTTTCAGAGAGATTTGAGTATGTTCACATACTCATGGAAAGACTTTTGTGGAATGGGTAATACTGAAGATGCTGGAAGGAAGGAAAAATAATGAGTTGAGTCACTGTTGAGCTGGCAGTAGCTCAGATACAGAAACTGAGTGGAGGAAAAAGCCTTGTACGTGATGTAAGATCATTCATCAGGTAGGTTTTTTGTTTTGTTTATGTGAAGAGAAGAGCATTTCTTCCAAATGATTTAAGACATTTTCAGTGAAGGCAAAATCATCGCTTAATAGTGTTGAAGAAGTTTGAGAGTTTTGACTTATATGATGAGAGCAGAATATTTAAAGAGTTATTAAGAACTGAAAAGCACTGACTGGAAAAAATATAGTTGGACTGATGAGAAATATTGAGGGTCTGCTTGAAGTTGGTGATGATGAATTTAATCTAAGTGATTTAGTGTTTGCCTCTATAACCACTCAACATCTTAAGTGTGTCCACAAAAAGAAAACAATTGGATTAATCCATTATTAGAAAAATTATACTATTTGGAAGGATATTTTACCTATATTTAAAAAAATAAATACGGGAATTGTCAATGATAAGGATACATAGGAGGGATGTTTGTATTGGGGGTGGAAAACCTGGATTTTGAGAACAATTAACCACATAATTATAAGAAATTGTGTTATGGCCAGTCGGTTTGTTTCTATAATTTGTCATTTAAAAAGTGGATCTGTTAAAGACAAGAAGCTCTATGTTGAGCTAAAGGTGAAGAAGTATAAAAGGAAATAGAAAATATTGCCATTGAGAACACTAAATCAAAGCATTGAAACTTAGTGAATTAGAACCATTTCTATATACATTAACATTAAATTCACTGAAGGTTTTAGACCAACTTTGAATACTGAGTAATCTGGTTAGGCAAGTATTATAGTCTTCAATGCATGTGTGGGAATGCCAAAAAGATGAGTAGCCAGAAACAGATAAGTGCTCAATTCTAGTACACCAAACAGGGTTTACTTTTAAAAAATGGAGCATGACACAAAATCGTAAGATTTGGAAGGAAATGCTCAGAGTGAGGCAGATGACTTTGGGGTTGATGGGCTATGGAAAAATGAAAAACCTTCATTTTGACACTTGGGTAGGATTAGAAAGAGCTGAAGAAAAAGAATACAAGTTAAAGAAGTTAATAGTTATAGCAGATAACTGCTAAATATTTTACTGATATTAAGGAATGTATTAGTTATGATGTAAGAATGCCACAGAAAACAAAACAGATTTAATAATAAGAGGAAGAGTAAATGTGTTCAGGATAGATCAACACAGATCAAATTTGAGATGTTGGTACGAGACATGTATGAGATACTGAGATATTACGGAAGAACAAAGCAAGAAGTTCAGGGCAGACTAAGACTGGAGAGCCTGAGGTTATTCACATAAGCATACTTGGTATTACCCTTTCCCCACTATTAAATAGTTGAGGTAAGTAGGTTAATAGGACTCTTAGTGCTAGCTCCTATGTGGCACAGGAGTACCTTGGAACAGAAAGGGTTAAAGTTTTGGTTATATGGTGGCTGGCTAATTAATTCCATATTTAGGATACTTATTTTTTTTTTTCACTGAGACGGAGTCTCATTTTGTTGCCCAGGCTGGAGTGCAGTGGCATAATCTCAGCTCTCTGCAACCTCTACCTCCCATGATCAAGTGATTCTCCTGTCTCAGTCTCTTGAGTAGCTGGGGTTACAGGCAACTGCCAGCATGCCCAGCTAATTTTAGTATTTTTTTTTTAAATACAGACCGTGTTTTACCACTTTGGTCAGGCTGGTCTCCAACTCCTGAACTCAAGTGATCTGTCCGTCTCAGCCTCCCAAAGTGTTGGGGTTACAGGCACAAACCACCATGTCTGGCCTAGCACATTTTCAAATAAAGGAAAAATATATTAAAAGTGAACCATTACATATTTGTTGTGCTACTTAAAAATTTTTGTTGTCTAACAGTATATTCTGTGATTAGACCTTACAATTCTTGATTGTTTGTTCACTGATAACAAGTTACTACGTTGTCGGTTTTATTCTGTCATTGGTTTGATAGTCTGACTCTTTCCAGGGAGCAGTGATTTTGTTGAACACTCTTTGTCAGGCAGCTGCAAGTGAAATAAATGCTTTTTAGGCATGAAGGCAATTTGAAAAGGCAAAGACATAATTTGAATATATATGTTAGATGATTAAGCATGATTTTCATTGATGTAGTTGGTGGTATTAGCAGGATACATAAATGCAGATATAATATTATAAGGCCAAGACTTTTACATGGGGAGGCAGTCTCCTAGAATAAGAAGGTGAGGGACAGCTTCTGACAGCATATGACTCTAGCTTGTCATTGAAATATTTGAGAAATGGATAGAAAAGTTCCCAAAAAGCAGACCTTTAATAAGGCGCCTATTATAAGGAAAAACATTTTTGCCACATATAAATATGTAATCACAAATCAAGTGTTCCTTTGAATACAGCAAAATCTTCATCATCCGTCTTTACTTGTCATTATACTAAGGACTTTAACTTTGAATTACCAATCCTAACTCATCCAAATATTCCTATATACATAGATAAATTTATGTTATTCAATTTCAATATGTCTAAAAGTAAATATTAAAACAAGTGAGCCAAGAAAGAATAGAAAAAAAAAACAGCCTTAATAATGATAGTTGAGTATTTTTTAATACAGGATATTACATGGTATCTGGGGGAAGAAAATAAATTGCTGAGGTCTATAACATGTATTCTTAGCTTGTGGGAAAAATAAAATATATTAATATGTAATTTGCCTCTGTTCCCACAATATATTTTTTGTGTCAAAATGTTGCTTTTTAAAATTATAATTATTGTTTTACAGTTGCCCAAAATTGCCCACAGAGTAAGATACATTTATTTACAAAGCCAACTTCTACAAGAGAAATTGGTATTTATTTGAGCAACCTAGTGCATTAAGTGAAAAAAGTGTGCTTAAAGCCAGAGACTCTTATGTGTTATTTAATGAGACAAACACAGAAAAATTATCATAATAGCAATTTATTCCCTTCAGGGCTTAGTAATTTGAAAGAAGAGAAATACATTTAGCAGTTGTGAAGGGGCTTAGGGAATAATGAAAAAAGATTATTAAAAGGTCAAAGAGTAACAGTGTTAGAAACATTATTATGATGAAACACATGAAAGAGTGAACAAACATACATATTTATTATATAAAAAATAAAACTTAGTTTTCTCAACTGAAGAATGTCAAGGTTCATAAATTTTAAAAGGAGAGCTTTATATCGCATAAATGCCTGCAGCCTGCAGGGTGGCCATTCAGACAGGCTGGAAAGCACAGCCTTGGCTGGAAGCCAGAAACAGATACTTCAAGGGAGGGGCAATGGGAACAAGGATTTATGTTGAGCACGGTTGCCAAATATACATATTCAATAAGTAAAGGATAAGTTGTGAATATTTAAGAAGAGAGGTCTGTGCGCATGCGCAGTTGAGCTTCGTGCCCCTTCATGGTTCCCATGTACAAAAAAATGGTGGCATTAGCATGATCTGAGGGTAGAGGTGTTGGTTCCTTTGATATAAAAAGGTGAAGCAGAGAACACTAACTCCCTTACTGTGCATTCTCTGTAGACTGGCTAGAACCACCCTGTGGTTGGTAGTCTCTTATAAGACAAAAATAGAGGGGTGTCAGGTGGTTGGTTGCCATCAGTGTGGAGTCTTTGGAAAGGGGTAGATTTTGTCAAGCCCACAGGGAGAAAAGCCTAATCATGGTTAGCAAAGGAGGAGGTATAATGAAGTATGACTTATCCCCATCCTATTGTAGCTAAGAATTCAGTTTTCAGGGTAACCCTGGGTTCCCCCTTGCAAAGAGATAATCTGTTTAGTCAGTTGGGAGGCTTGGAATTTTATTTTCAGTTTACATTCTACAGTCAAATATGCGGGCACTTAGATTTTCAAGGTATGTATTCATTTGAATGATGCACATTAACAGAACTATTAAAAGTACTGTGGCAACTGAGGACATTTATTTGGGAAAAGAACGAGAAGATACAGAGAAGAGTCACACATTAGGGAAAAAAAATGTGATCCTAGGGAAATGCTGAACTTAGCATGGTGATGGTCATGCTGTTTATGCATTGCATTCTCTTTTTATGCATTCTCTTTGACTTGAAAAACATCTTTTTGGAGACTACTTTCTTTGCCTTATGTTTGATTTGATATAGTTTTAGCTCAATGCACATTCCAAGAAAGAAGTCAAAAGCAAATATTTGAGAAAAATAGCCATTTTTAATAAAATTTGAAGATAGCTATACCAGTATTAATCGATTGAATACCAAGAAGATAGATTAATAACTCGTATTGCAGATTAGAGAAAAAACAAACCTTTATACCCACAAAGAGGTGATTCACAAAATGCAAATTTCCTCAACAAAATTCCAAGAACATTGTCGTAAACTTCAAGAATACTTGAGATAAAGATACAGAGTTTTAAAGACAGAGAAAGAGAAAGAAAACATGAATTATGCAAGTTTTGAAATAAGATTGGCATCAGACTTCTCAACAGCAGCTGAGAGACAATGGAGCAATGGCTACTGACATTATAAGGAGAAAATGTCAACCTAAATTTGATACACAGTTAAAATATAACACAGTTGTGGAAGAGAAGATAAAGACATTTTCAAACATGATGTTTAAAATAATTTTTCCACAATGCACTCAAACTGAGAAAAATAGAAAAGAGTGTTTTTAACTGAAAGAAGGACCACATTTAAAAAGAAAAAAGAATAAGATTGAGGACACAGGGTATCTACACAGGAAAAGAATGACAGAAAATTTCAAAAGTAGAAAAAATCTCAGGGTGGCCGTTATCAAGAAAGCAATGACTTCTTGATCTGGGGAAGGTTGGGCTAAAAACAGTGTACATGCATATGCCTATAGCAACACAACTCACAATTGCAAAGATTTGGAACCAATCTAGGTGCCTATCAACTAATGAGTGGATAAAGAAATGTGATATATGTACACCATGGAATACTACTCGGCCATTAAAAGTGATAAAATGTCTTTTGCAGCAAGTTGCTGCAAAAATGGAGCTGGAGGCCATTATTTTAAGTGAAGTAACACAGGCGCAGAAAACCAACATGGGGGCTAAGCTATGTGTACACAAAGGCATGCAGAGTGATATAATGAACTTTAGAGTCTCAGAATGGGAAGGGTAGGAGAGATGCTATGAATAAGAAAACTACACACTATGTACAAAGTACACTACTTGGGTGATGGGTGCACTAAAATCTCAGAATTCACCACTGTGTAATTCATCTAGCTAACAAAAAACGTCTTGTACCTTAAAGCTATTGAAATGTTTTTAGGGCAGTGTATATGAAAGAATTGGCTTCTGAAAAATTATATTGAGATGCTTGAGGATGCATGGTAAAATATTGTTAAAGACAATCAAGCAGATGAAAAATGTGTCTATTATCAGTGCTAGGAACAAAAGTTGTAAGAAGAAATAATAAAATGGCATGGCCAAAGCAATGACCAAAGTTTCATACTTACAAAAATGACACCTTATATTGGAGAAGCAAATCTCATGGTGTATAACCACTTCATCCAACTGTTTAGTTTATCTATAATAATTTCTATAAATTTGTTCTTTGGGAGGAGTTCGCCTGTCTTCAAAGTGAAAAGTTAAATAATCCCAGAACTGTTCAGGTCATGGTAAAAAAAAAATAATGAAAATAATTCTTATAATTCCAAAATTCTTCCCCTATCTTGATTCTCTTGATTTGTGTGCATTCTACTTCTGGGTTTTAGATAATTCTAGCAACTTCTGACACACCAACTCTTACATTTTTGCATTAATTATTGTCAGCTCACTATTAAATTTCATGTTAACATTGTGCTGGTTTCTGAATAAGCATTTGCAAGTTAACATTGTGCTACAAATATAAATATATGTTTTTAATTAAACAATAATTGTGACTGTGATATCATGACATCAAAGAGAGCTCCCGCCCCACAGTTGTCTTCTTTTTTATAAAAAAAAAAAGATATCTATGACACGACTGCTCATTCTTCTACTTTTGTTGTCCTATCTTGCCTGTACCTACCTTTCTTTAACCTGGAAATTACAAAATCTTTTCATACAAAATTGTTTCTCCTACATACAAGTCTCCCCACTTGGACCTGCTAAATACACAGATATGTGGCAATACCCTCCACCTTAAAACAATAAGAATAAAAGACAATTTTCCTTAAACTACATCCTTCTCCAGCTACTGTCTTACTGCTTTTCACTAAAAACTTCATAAAAATTGATTTTCTCCACTTCTCTCATTCAGTTGTCTCACTATTAACCCACTAGAGTAAAATCTTTATCTCCATCAAGCATGAGAAATGGTCTTATCAATGCTTCAAAGGTCTTTCACATTGCCAGGTTAATTCTTTGCATCTTCACTGATCTATAAGTAGCTTATGACATAGTTCATCTCTCCCTCCTTGCCCTGATCCTTCCAATATTACTATTCCTCAGATTTTCTACTAACACAATGTTCATTTTTTTCACTCTTTTGTTAGATTATTATCTATTATAACTCAATTTTTTAGAATGTCTTGAAAATTATTTCTGAGCCTTTTCTCTCTTTATTTCAGTTGTTAGGTGGTGCTATCTAACACTACACACACACACACACACACACACACACACACACACACACAGAGTTTTATAACTTTTCTATCCTGAATATTGGACCTAAAAAAGCCAACTGCCTATTTTTTATTTCTACTTGAATGTCTATGATTATATGAAAATTAACATGTCTAAAATAAAATTAACTTTTTCCCAGTAGCTATTCCCATTTGTCTCAGTTTCAGCATGTGAAGTCCATTTGCTCCAAGTCTTAAGGGGATCTATTTATGCTCCCTTCTTAAGCATTTTCCAGATATGGTGTAGTGACCCTGTCTGTCACTAATGCCAACCTGGGCCAACCTGCCAGCATCTCTCAATTAAAAATATTTAGTAACCTCTTAACTGGTCTTTCTGCCTTTCCCTTTGAGACAAAATAAATAGTAAACATATTAAATAAGTACATTATTACATACTTAGTTACAACCCGATTGTTGCTATAGAAAAAGAAAAAAAGAATAAATAAAGAAAAAAGGATTGTGTATGCCAGATTGTGTATGGATATATTTGAATAAAGTGGTAGTATAAGGTGGTCAAGATAGGCATTGGCAAGAGAAAGAAGAAGAATCTTCCAGGCATATACAAGTTAAAACAGAAAGCTAGTCCAACTGGAATAGAGTTAATGAGGAGGAAATTCCTAGAAGAGAATGTCCAAGGTAAAAAAAAGCCTTCATTATTTTCTGAATCTACCTGTATATTAGGTTGTTTTTGAATTGCTATAAATACCTGAGGCTGGTTAATTTATAAACAAGAGAGGTTTAATTGGCTTACGGTTTCTGCCAGTTTAACAGAGAGCATGGTGCTTCCATCTGATCAGCTTCTAGGAAAATTTGAGGAAAATTACCACTATGGCAGAAGAGAAAGAAGGAGCAGGTATGCTACATGGAGGAGGCAGAAATGATAGAGTGAGGGTGTAGGTGCTACACGCTTCCAAACAACCAGATGTCACGAGAACTCACTATCACAAAACAGCACCAAGGTGACAATGCTAAACGATTCATGAAGAAATCTGTTCCACAATCCACACACCGCTTCCCATCAGGCCCCAATTCCAACATTGGGGATTGTAATTACCCATAGTGACCCACTAGCAAATTTTTAGCTTTCTGTTCCCATGACATTACTTTCTGCTGGCCAAGAGGTCTTAGTTCCAGAGGGAATAACGCTGCCACCAGGAGACACAACAACAATTTCATTAAACTGGAAGTTAAAATTACCACCTGGACACTTTGGGCTACTTTTACCTTTCAGTCAACAGGCTAGGAAGGGAGTAACAGTGTTGGCTGAGTGATTGACCTGGAGTATCAAGATAAAATCAATCTACTACTCCACAATAGAAGTTAGGAAGCATATGCATGGAATACAGGAGATCCATTAGGGCATCTCTTAGAGTTACCATGCTCAATGGGAAACTATGACAGCCCTATCCAGGAAGGGCTATAAGTGGCGCACACCCTTCAGAAATGAAGGTTTGGGTCATTCCACCAGGGAAAAAACAATGACCTGCCAAGGTGCTTGCTGAAGACAAAGGAATACAGAGTGGGTAGTAGAAGATAAATACAGAGAGGGTAGTAGAAGATAGTCATAAATATGAGCCATGACCATGTGACCAGCTGCAGAAACAAGGACTGTAATTGCCATGAGTATTTTCTCCTTTATTTTTGTTAAAAACATGTTTGTGCATGTGTACACTGGTACTAAGAAAATATCTTTATTTCATTTTTTAATTATGTGACATGACATTTATTGACTTCATATCAGCATTTAAGTATTGTTAACTTTATGTAATAGTATTTGGGCTGGAGATTGGTGCATTTCCAGTTGTACAGAAGATATTTGTATTATGTTAAGTGTAATTATGACCTTGTTATTGTCTTTATTTGGAGATTCTGTATGATCTCTTGAGATGTGTCTGGGTTCAAGTTGAAAACATGTGGTCTTGTAATGGTTAATACTGAGTGTCAACTTGATTGTATCGAAAAATGCAAAGTATTGATCCTGGGTGTGTTTGTGAGGGTATTGTCAAAGGAGATTAATATTTGAGTCAGTGGGCTTGGAAAGGCAGAAATATCCTTAATCTGGGTAGGCATGATCTAATCAGCTATCAGCTCAGCCAGAGTATAAAGCAGGCAGAAAAATGTGAAAAGGCCAGACTGGCCTAGCCTCCCAGCCTGTATCTTTTTCCCATGCTGGATGCATCCTGCCCTCAAATATGAGACTCTAATTACTCAGCTTTGGGACTCAGACTGGCTTCCCTGCTCCTCAGCTTTCAGACAGCCTATTGTGTGATATTAATAGGTGAGTTAAATATATGAACTCCTATATATATATGAATATATACATATATTTATATATATATTTTATATATATAGGAATATATACTTACATAGGAATACATGAATTACATAGGAATATATATATAATATATATATTAAAATATATAAACATATATAGTATATATTCCTATGTATAATATATAAGTGAGTTAAGACTACTTAATAGCCTATAATATAATAAGATATATACTACTTAATAACTTATAATATAATACTACTTACAGTCATGGTGGAAAGGGAAACAGGCATCTTTTTCATAAGGCAGAAGGAGACAGAGCATGTGAAAAAGGAACTGTCAAACACTATAAAACACTATAATATGATGGTTATCATATGTCATGAGAACTCACTCAGTATCACAGAACCACCTTGGTGCTATGCTCAGATTGTAAGTTTCCTGAGGTCTCCCAGCCGTGTGGAACTGAGTCAATTAAATCTCTTTCCATCATAAATTACCCAGTCTTAGGTATTCCTCTCTCCTCTCTTCTTCCTCTCCTCTCCCTTCCTCTCCTCTCCCCTTCCTTTCCCTTTTTTTTTTTTTTGAGACAGAGTCTCTCTTTGTCACTCAGGCTGGATTGCTGTCTGTCTCCCTGTGTCCCTAGTTCAAGTGATTTTCCTGCATCAGCCTCCTGAGTAGCTAGGATTACAGGCGCCCACCACCAGGCCTGACTAATTTTTGTATATTTGTAGAGACATGGTTTCACCATGTTGGCCATGCTTTTCTCAAACTTTTGACCTCAAACGATTTGCCCAGTTGGCTTCTCAAAGTGCTGGAATTACAGATGTGAGCCACTGCATTGGGCCTTGGATATTTCTTTATAACAGTGTGTAAATATACTAATACATAGATATTCCAAAGAGTTTTACTGCAAAGAAAGCAAGGGCCAGGGCAGTAGCTGGAAGAAGAAATAGAATCAGCAGGTATTATTGTAGTTGATATTGTTTTCATTTTTAAAGTAGAAGAAGTAACAGCTTATTTGGATGTTTATGAGAATAATCCAATAGAGAGCAAACATTTCTGATTTATGACAGAAAGAGAAGAGTTGCTAGGGAAGTGCTCCGAACAAGTAAGAAATAATAAATTAGTACTCAAGTGAAGGATCTAGTTTATGTATGACTGAGGAAATTTCATCTGCTATAGCAGCAAGTGGGAAGAAAGAGTATGTGAAAGAAACGGCTGATTGATTTCAATTTTCTAGTAAAGCAGAAAGCAAGGTCATGTAGTATGACTGTTAGAGGAAGGGCTGGGAATCATCGGATAAACAGACTGTGTGCTTGCCTTGCAGTACTGAGAGCCCTCCAAAGCCTGAAGCAATCTGGTCTCTAGTATCTCTCTAACACTGTGCTCTAAGACTTGTCCTCTTGTTGTGTAGGCCTGAATATCCCGGTTCCTTAGCCATTTCGAGAAAATGCCAAGTGCACTCCTGCCTTAAAAATGTCAAACTTTTGCTCCTTCTGGTAGTATACTTTCTCCGGATCTCCACATACACTCTCACTTCGTAAACCCTCTGTTCAAATGTGAGGCCATGCCTGAACAACCACCTTGTTACTCTCTGTTATCTTATCCTACTTTATTTTTCCTTTAGTATATATCATTACTTGGCTTATTAATTTGATTATTCATTGCCTGCCTTTTCCTGATATAACTGTATTTCCATGACACTAATCTTAGGTCCTAGAAAATGCTGGGTAGAGAGTAGGTGGTCAATAACGAATCCCTTTGAATAAATGAATAAATGTATGAATCAGCGAATGAATAAATGGTTACTAGGGGAAAAGAACAGAGAAAAGTGGGGTGTGTAGCAGAGCTAAATTTCTATGTACTGTAATGGAAAGTGCATAATAGGTAGTATCTGAGCCACTTATTTAAGAGATGTGGTCTTTAAACAATTCAAGTTAAATTACAATAGGAACAGATAAAGTATCAAAAATATTTGCCTTTGGGGAAGTGCTGGCATCAGAAAGGGCATGCACTTACTTTTGGTTATAGCCTTTTAACACTGTTTCATTTTTTCAAACTTTGAGTTTGTGACACTGATAAACACTAAATGCATATTATTGTAAAAGGCCAGTTTGAATACAATGATGCATTTTACAGCCATTTCTGCCAACTGAAGTTGTACAATCTAAGCTTCTTGCTGCCACCACAGAAGCAACCATCTGAACAAACTGAAGCTTGAAAGCCCCATGGTTCAACAGAATCGATGGTAGATTCCTTTCAACTTTGCTCTCTTTTTCCATATTGGAATCACCTTCACTAGTAGGTTGCAAATAGGCATGCAACAATATCTATTGTATTTCATTTCAAAAATTTATGCTTAATGCATTTGTTGCACTTTTGATTATGACTAACTCCCAATTCATTCGTCCATGGACAGGTGATGTGACGGCAGATTGTCTGAATACCAAGATGCTGTCCTAAATTATATGAAGTATAGCTGTGTGGTTGCATGCAAATTATTTTACATCTTTTTCCCTTAGCTCCTTTCTTTATTGTTAAAATGAGAATACCTATACTTTAGGCCTCTGTGGATGAAATTAAATACGTACAATGTTTAAAATATTACCCAGTACATAGTACACAGTAAATGCTAAACACATCATAGTCATTATTATTATTATAAATACTATTTCAAACTGTCTCCAAATGGCTAGATGGGCTTGCCTTCTGCTCTTTGGATATGTAATCAGTAAGACAATCATGAAAGTGGATGCAAGAACACCATGTATTCAGCAGGCAGATTTGAGTTTAATCAAGGGTGTTTCTTAAGTTCATCATATAAAACCAATGGAAAATCTTTGGATTCTACTGAAAATGAAAACTGCATATTAAAATTATCTCTAAACTGAATTTGAAATGTTGAATTTTAATATGGTGAGCTGAAAATGCTAAGAAATCATGATTAAAAACTAAGAGTTTAATTCTTTGTTTTATTTCTATGAATTTTTTCAACCTGCATTTGTGAGTGTGCATATGTGTGTGCATGTGTGTGTGTATATATGTATGTTGTGCATATGTGTGTGTATATATGTGTTTATGTGTAGTTGGAGTCAAAGACAGGCAGATTTATATAAGAATTCCTGCCTTTCAAATTTTCTGAATATCCATGCTTTTTCCTGGATTGTTAACATACCTCAGAAAATATTCCTCTAAATAAAACATGCCTAGCATGAATACTTGGCCAGTGCACAGCTCTATAAGGGCCCTCAGATATCAGAGGTGGTGGAAGTCTATAGTACCTTCAGCTCCAGCCCTGTGTTCTCTATTTTACTCAGACAAGTAAGAAGTCTGGAGGGGGGGCAGAACCTACTCAGATCCTAATCTCTGGACCCATGGTTCAGAACTATTTTAATTGCCCCATACGGCTTCAAATAATCCAAAGAGAAAAATATGTAAAAAAGAGAAAAGAGCAATGAAATGTGCTACCTGATCTTAACATGCCTGGTAAAATATCTATGAAATGGATTGGCATAAAGATAGGCTACAAAGAGACGAATTGAAAACAAGATGCAAAAATAGATTGAGTGGTTTGGCTCTGTGTCCCCACCCGAATCTCATCTCAAATTGTAATCTCCACATGTTGTTTATCCTCATGTTCAGTTATTGATTGAAATTTATCTCCATGTTCTTATTATGAACTATTTTGCTTTCTCTGGATGGCAGTACACTTAAATAGACATACATTTTATAGAAAAAACTGTTATTTTTTTACCCACTCCTTCATAAAGAAGTTGGGAGTATTTATAAGAAGATAAAGTAAGTGGACATTTTATGAAGGCATATGTTTAAATTAGATGAAGACATAAATCTGTTGCTGAAATTACCTGCAAATATACAGAAAATACTCCAGCTAGAGAAAATACAACACAAATCAGGTAGAAAATTATTTGCCTATAAATCTTAATCTACTGCAATTTTTATTTTCTCTCATCTATTTGCTATGTGGCACTCCTGAATTTTAGGTGCTAGGTCTATTACTTGGAAATAGGCTTGTCCTAATAAAACTGACATTTCTAAAGGGCTGTTTTCATAGAATCATGCTCCTGCTTCTGAGATCCCTAATTCAACTCCGTTGACAGAGTCTCAATTCTTTGCAGGGTACAATACCAGAAACAAAGGGGAAAACAAAAATAAAAGCAAAGGAGAAATGAGAGCAGGGATAAACTCCTAAAGTTGTTTTAGCCCTCATAATTCAAAAAGTTATAAAGTTCTCTTATACCAAAACTAAATATCTCAATTTTCACTCTACCTTTGTTCTTCTATCACTGACAGGCAAACTCAGGCAGTCATTTAAATTACTTTTGGATAAGTTCTCTCTCACTAAAATCTGATAAATGTTTTTTTTCAACTCCAGATTTTATCCCCAATAATCCATTCATTATATGTTACATATACTCAGTTTTCATGGAAGTAGTGAAAACCCACGATTTTTTTAAGTTAAAGTTTTCATCTAAGAGTATAACATGAAATACCAATGAGCAATCTGAAAAGCAGGATGGGATTTCTTAACTCTTATGAAATTCATACTAGCCAATGAATTCTGTTCCACTTAATCACATCATTTCAATATTTCCTGTGGAAGGCAGCATTTCAGCTGAGCCAAATCGGGAGGCTTCATTTTCGTGAAATACTTCATCTTTGCAAGAGGCTGCTTCTATGTCTTGATTTTTCAAGCTTTTAGGCATCTTTATACATTATACTTCAAGTATCCTAGGAAGATGTGTTATGAAAATAATTTCACTTATTAATATTTGAAATCAGTCAGGAAAAATAACTTTGCTTTTTCTTTATTTAATTATAGATGCCACAAACTAACATTTGCTTTCATTGTTGTAGGATAAATATGAGTTGCTATTTAGAAAATGTCAATCATGTGCAAAATATTGTACATCTGGCTTTATGAATGAATATTTCATAAACTAGCTTAGTGATGTCAGGAATATTTAAAAACAAAGTTTTGTTTCAAATAAAATTGTGTATCAATGGGTTACACACAAATAATTTTCTTTAGTACAGGACTTACTTTCTTTAAAACACAGAAATGCTCCTTAAGTATTCAGTAAGAAATATGTGGTGTAGCCCAAACTTATTTGACTACAGGAACTATATTTCTTGGAGCATCTTGCCAGAACTGAATTCCAAGAAAAAAGATTTTTAAAGCATTATATGAATAAAACCAGTAACAGCATACTTCATTAACTTTAATACTTGCAGATGTTTTATTTCCTTTCTTTCCCTCTCAAATAGAAGTACATCTTTTAAGAAAAATTGATAATTTAAAATATAGCAGTTGCACATTTTCATGAAACATAAATACTTGAAGATGGTAATTGTTAGTAATGAATAAAGCCTTTGGTTTTTTTTTCTGTTTCGCTTGTTTAGTTTAGCAGTGATATACTGAACTGATAGTAATATTCAACTGCACACTAGTCACTTGATTATAAATCAAAGCCAGCTTTCAAATACCAAAATATTTTCTGTTATCTGCTTCGTCAAAATTTTATACTTGCAGCTAATATTTCCTCTACCTTCTTATTTGATAAAAATATTATAATGTACTACTAGCAAGATTGGATCAGTTAGAAAAATTCAAGTATCTCTATTACATGATTAATTTGTTTTAAGTCAGACTACTTAATGATTTTCATCTCATAGAGATTTCTCTACCAGCCTGTCAATGTCATGAGAAAACAGTTATATTCAAACAATGAAATTGTCAACTGAGGAATTTTCACAAAAGTGTTTCTTAAAAGGTAAGAAAGTATTCAAAGCTATGAATAAGGTATATGTTCAGAATGGTTATTTTTGTGAGCCAAAATGAAATGGCAGTGGTGGATTTCTTGGAAAATAAACAAATGCTGATAAGTTTGGCAAGTCAGAGGACAAACTAAAACCTATCATTTAAAAAAAAAAGGTATTTTGAAATTTTAAACAACTCACATGAAATAAATTCTCTTAAACCGTTTATACATAATATAATTTTGGAGTGCTTTGTCATATGTTCTCACTGATTTTACCACTGGCACTAAGTAGTAGGGCTTTTTGTTGTTATACCTCTCCATCTTGGAATATCTCTATCCCAAGAGTCTTTAAACCACTTAAATTTACGAAGGAAGTCAATTTTTGTTGTTGTTGAGGCGAAATCATATCATCCATATACATAGGTTTCTCTTTAATTTTTAAGAATATTCATATATATGTAAGACAACATTCAATTGGCTTAGGAAAATAATTTTTATGACAATTTATATTTTTGCTATTTTTGATCCTCAGTTTAAAAAATGTACTTAGATGACCGACAAATGCATCCAAATTGAATATTTTAAAAATTATTTTTCTTGTGTTTTTATCTGCTCATTAGTTTATGTTCTTTTATAGGGGCAGAAAAAGATGTTGTTCTTAACACTTTTTCAAGATAATTAAAGAAACAAAAATATGTGGAATATTTATCTCAGGTATAGAACTAATTCTGTTTTTGTGGTATATGAGCACTCACTGAGTCCTGTCCTCCAGGCTTTAAAAATATCCTTGTAGGGTCAAATATTATAGAGGTTACAAACAGATGTATTGCTTTATATTTTGTATTATTAAATAATTCAAAACTAATGGGGAAAAATGGGAAAATGTTTGAGATTAAAGAAACCAGGCTGCTGATATGTGGACCTGCTTCGAGTGAGCTTAGTAATTAATATTGCATCCTGCTCACCTTCTTCAAGTTTCAGGATCAGAGGAGAGCCAAATAATTTTCAACTGTTTTTATTGTTATTGTTTTATTGTAACTGTTTATTGTTATTGTTTCAACTGTTTTTATTGTTATTATTGTTATTGTTTCTGTTTAGTTTTTTGTTTTAGTTTAGTCTTTTTTTTTGGAATATTAATTATTAACTCTACTTAGCTGTCTTTGGACTGGCTCAAATATTTTTCTCTCTTCTTTGGCTATATATTCTCACTCTGACTTCATTGTTTATAATTTTCATATAATAATTTCATGTTCCTCTCCACACTTGGGGCTACTATAAATCATATAGGTGAAGATCCTCTCATCTCTTCAAAAATAGGACATACAAAATCTCATCAATTATGATATCTGTGTCTAGGTATTCATCCCTTTGGTGAGTACAGAACATGACTTTGTTTGGTTTATCATTTACACTAAATTCAAATGTAAAGCACGACCTCATTCAAAACAGTAATGATAGATGAAATAGGTAGTACATAAATACTTGAATAATAAATATCCATAAATGAATGAATATGTAGATGAATATTAAAGTAAGAAGCTTCCCAGAATATCTGATGTACTCTAAGTATACTCCTTTCTTCTGCTTCACGTGCCACAAATGATTTGTGTTTCAACAGGGTACATACAATTTTCCAGGGATCTTCTTAAATATGCAGTGTCAAGGTCACACTATTTTCTACCCTGCTCCCCCCAGCCCCTGACACAGACACACAAAGATTTGGGATGGTCTAGGAATTAGAAATTAATGCAGATTGTTCATGAATCTTACACCAAGAAACAATTCTAAATATAAGCCATTTTTTTGAGTTAAATAAATCTATTTGTTTCCCAAGAACATAAAGAATCATCTTGTCTCTATTTTGCTAATTGAAGGCCATGGATTTGAAGTCTCCTAATTACTTCTCAACTCCTATTTTACAAATTGTGTTTCCTGGAAATAGACTGGAATTTTGTATTCAAATGAAGGTAGTTTCACGGGGCATGCCCCTGGGATTGATTCCTTTGGAATACCGTACAAGGAAAGGAAGCAGGATTGGGAAAGAGAAAACGTGGGTTAGAGGAAAATTCAGCAAAGCCTTCAGCAAGCCTGTTGAGTAAAATGAAGCTTGCACATTGTGGCCAGAGGGGCTGGGCCTTCACACTTCCACTGTATCCACTCATCAATTAGATATGGGCTGCCCTAAAAAGGGAACGTGGCCTTTGGCCAGGCAGCACTTTCCAGAGCAGTCTGGCAGTGGAGGCTGTCAGCTGCTAGCATCCCTGGCAGCCAAAGGCAAATCTTTCAGTCCTGAGGCAGACCTGGGCAGTGCATCAGAGCATCAACTATATCATACTTGTTTTTAAATTTTGTATTTTCTTTAAATATGTTCCCTTAATTCTCTTTCATTCTTTTAAAAAATTATTATTATTATATTTTAATATTTTAAGTTCTGGGATACATGTGCAGAAGGTGCAGGTTTGTTACATAGATATACATGTGCCATGATGGTTTGCTGCACCCATCAGCACATTATCTGGGTTTTAATCCCTGCATGCATTAGGTATTTGTCCTAATGCTCTCCATCTTCTTGCCCCCCAACCTTCAACAGGCCCCAGTGTGTGACGTTCCCCTTCCTATATTCATGTATTTTCATCACTCAGTTCCCACTTATGAGTAAGAACATGTGGTGTTTGTTTTCTGTACCTGTGTTAGTTTGCTGAGAATGATTTTTTCCAGCTTCATCCATGTCCCTGCAAAGGACATGAACTCATCCTATTTTATGGCTGCATAGTAGTCCATGGTGTATATGTGCCACATACTCTTTATCCAGTCCCTCATTGATGGGTATTTGAAGTATTTATATTGAAGATTTAATGAACAATTAAAATATTCTAAAGTAGATTTATGAAGAAAGTTAAATATATGGAGACTATGGAAATATTAAAAGTTAATGTGCAATAGTTACAAAACAACAGGATCTTGTCAAATTAACTTATAGGAATCCTTTCTAGTCCACTAAGACATAAATATTTGAAAATATGTACATGTATCTACAGTCACATAACCAAATTTAAATTAGTTTGCTCCTTCTAATTTCTCATTTTGGCCCACTGGGTTATTATACACCAACAGCATTAATTTGCAAGTTAAAGCTCTCAAATTTTCTTCTCTACTTTACTTTCCACTTTCAGGCCTGTACCCACAGAGACACATATGACACAACATTCCTAATGCTATAGGAACAGTGAATACTAAATAGTTGCTGTATATACAGGCATCAAAACATCAAATTTAGTGCCACCTGATTTAAATTGATTTTCATATTCACATGCAACTCACCTCTCTAAATATGGCTTCTAGTTTTTAATAAATCCATTACTACATTTTATGTTTGCAAAGGGTTATTACAGGTTGCCTAATACAGTAGACTGGACTGGAAGGTTAATGACAGATTTGCTTTGCAAAATGTTACACAAATTGATGCAATCATACCGGCCATGGTCACAAGGTTATTCATTTATAAAGGTACTAATACTCTAATCAATTCTAATCCAAAAATATCTGAAAATGACATTTGTCCTGAAATCTTGTGAACATTATGCAGAGTAGAAAAGCCAGCATGGAATGAACAGAGAATTTGTTTAGCAAACACTAATCACTGGAGTCAGAATAGTCAAATAAAAGGATATACATATGCATATCTGAATGTGGTTTGCCACTTATTTTAAATCTAGGTATCTATCGTCTATCTATCTATCTATCTCTCTATCTATCTCTGAATGTGGTTTGCCACTTATTTTAAATCAATCTCATGAATAGAACAAAAAATAACATATTTTATCATTCATTTCTCATCTTAGGTATAGGGTTATCTCTTCTAACAGAGGCTGGTTATTTGTGAGATGTTTATGTTTTCTATGAAGGATAGATTATCTGATAATTTTATGAATGAATCTGAGCAGTTGGGGAAGCTGAGGAAAATCCACCAACAATACATCTTATAACTTCACTAATATTCAAAATTTGTTTTTAGTTGTTTTCTCTGTCTCTGCAAGGAATTAAGAAAACCGGGCTGGGTACAGTGGCTCATGCCTGTAATCCCAGCACTTTGGGAGGCTGAGGCGGGCAGATCACGAGGTCAAGAGATTGAGACCATCCTGGCCAACATGGTGAAACCCCATCTCTACCGAAAATACGAAAATATTAGCCAGTTGTGGTGGTGTATGCCTGTAGTCCCAGCTACTTGGAAGGCTGAAGCAAGAGAATCACCTGAACCCAGGAGGCAGAGGTTGCAGTGAGCTGAGATCGCACCACTGCACTCCAGCCTGGGTGACAGAGCAAGACTCCATCTCAAAACAAAACAAAACAAAACAAAACAAAACAAAACAAAACAAAACAAAAAAAAACGAAAGGAAAAGAAAAAAGAAAACCTTCTGTAATTGCCTTAGACATAAAGGGAAAATGTAATTGGGTTCATGGTAACTTGCAGATCAAACTGATTCCGGCGATTATGGAATCTGATTATACAAACCAATAACTCTTTTTTGTTAGTCACTATTTCCTCAAGCTAGACATATTTTGTTAGCTGGATCAAGAAAACACACAGGTGTCAATAGTACTCAGAATGAGCTACATAAAGGTACAAAGGTTTTGTTCACCATATATTTTTACACGGAAATGAAAACAACAGTTCCCAAGGAAATCCAGGTGCCAAGTCATCGGAAGTACCTGCTCTAAAACTATTCTATAACACCTGGGGTATTCTAGAACGTAGAATACATAGAACATAGAATGGATAGAACATAGATGCTCCATGAAAAGGCAAAATCAGTCTGAGGAAGTTGTGGAATGTGTAATAGTGGTTCAAGTGTGAAGCTTTGGGGAGAATAAATAATTTCTAGGTTATATTTGAAGAAAAAATTTTTGTGATGTGCAAAATAAAATTCCTGATCATAGATTCTTAAAGATAACTTACCATAAAAATCAACATTGCTTCTTTTATTTTCATGATTCCTTGCTGATGGAAAGGCTGGTGACTGCTCTATCCAGAATTTAAAAGATTGTATTTGAAGAGATAACTTACTGTAGTGAGATATTTCTTTTTAACTTAAGCCCATAATGAGACAAAAACATTATAAAACAGTTATCTAAGGAAAAAAAGACTTTGTAATATTGTTGGTGAACTATAGACAAAAGTCTTCATACATTCTTGAGTCATATTTCTAAGAATATCTACTGGAGTATATCGTGTCTGGATTCTTAGTTAGATGCAACAGGAATCAATTGTAAAAAGGAAAGAAGTGTGCTGAAATAACCTGGACATATCACTTATAGCTTGAGGGGCCAGAGAATCAGACATGAAGAAATTCCATGGGAGGATTATGACAAAAGTTTGCTACAGAACTTGAGGATACAGGATACATCTGCTGCTAACTTTGAATGTTAGACACTCCAGCATCCTCCACCGTAGAACTGGTGCTGGCCACTACTTATCAGGAAATATGGTTTGCTGCAGTGACCATTCATGTGAATGAGAAATCTTTATTGTTCCAGTTTCTTTCAATTACTGAGTACTGTTATAAAATCTATCAGTGCATCTGATTGGTGAAGCCTATAATCTGTACAGGCTCCTTAGCTACAAGGAAGCCTGGCAAGGCAAACTTCTAATATTTTTTATTTCTAAAGTGGCAAATTTGCTTACTTCCCACTCCCCAAGTCTCATAAGTTGGAAATTACCCAAATAGAAGATGTCAGAAGCTTCAGTGATAAATATAACAAATGTGCTGAAGTCCATCTGTTTGACTATCCAATACCATATAAATTACTTCTACATATACATATATGGAACTCTCATTTGAATAACAAGAAATGCTTTTAACTCCAACACAGAACAACTAAAATTCTCATCCATCTGTTTAGGGATTATCCCAGGTTACAGAATATCTGAATGACATCAATTCTCATTTCAATATTCTCTAAACAATGGGTTGGATAAAATAAAATTAATCTCTACCAAAACAAATATCTACCTAGATGAAATTGTGAACAAAAAACATGGCAAAAGAGGAAACTGAATTATAAAAAGCTATGCACAATAAAGTAGTTCATGAGGCAATATACAGAAATATATGAAGAAGGTAAAGATATCATTCGGCACCTGGCTGAAAAGCAGGCTTTAACCACAGTTTTTATTTTCCTCTTTTACTACTAGGATGACTACACAGTCTGGGTATCTCAAAACAATTATTGTTTACACCTCTCATCCTGGTCTCCCTCTGACATGCCTATTTCCAATTTTAAAAATAGTATTGTGAATAAATGTTATATAACCTGACAAAATAACTTGACAGCAATAACTTAAATGTGCTTATTTAATGAAACATTCAGAACATTAGTAGGTTATTGAGGTTCCATTGTGTCCAACGTCTGTTATGATTTTGACCAGTGCTGTGTGAAACACTTTACTAACAGGATGATAAATTTGAAATATCTCCAGTAATAACTTCCCAGATGCAAAGTAACTAACACCTTCCTGTCAAGGATAGCATGAAGGGCATAACTGATAAATTATGCTCATAGCTTAAAAACAAACAAACAAATAACAACAACAAAAAACAGAAAACGAGATCTTTTTTGATACTTGGGTGGTGTGGGAGGCTTATTTGATATTGCTACCTCTCACAGGCACTTGATGCTCCAGCCTGCTGTACCATGGCATAGTTACAAGTGACCAGTCTGTCCATAAGCAGGATCAGCAGGAAATATGGGAAATCTCCAATGTATGTATCAGCAGAGAAAGAATATCTGAACAGTGTTGTGGAGCACCTTACAGAAAGTAATGTGAGCAATTTTGCTACAATGGATTTATGATTTATAGCAGAGTGGAAATCTGCAGGTATTTATTTTATCGTTATAGGTACATTTTTATTTGGCAATGAAATAACTTGATAGTAAGATGCTGAATAGTGCATATTTAAGAAAACATTAAGTACTGATTTTTCTAATTCTCAGGACAAGAGTAAACATAGACATTGCATACAATATTCACCAATAAGCTATAGTCATGTCATTTAAGTAAATGACAGTAAGAAGACATAAATCTGCAGAAAAAGTGGCAGCATCCACTTGAAAATACATAGTTAAGCATTAAAATCTGTGACCTCTGCAGCACCTAACATGCTGTTTGTCATACAGCACATATGTGCCAAAACTTCTAAAAATATAATAAATATTCAGTACAAGGAGCTAGAAAATAAGCAAATAAATTCTAAATTAAAAGTAAAACCATTCTCACAATTAAATATAAAAATGTATGAATTGTAAAATAACATAATAAATGTTATCCAGCATTTTTCTGAATGAGATGATAAATATAGATTATAATTTGATAAACTTGTTAAAGAGAGAAGGAAAAATGAAAAAGAGAGAGGGAGAAAGGGAAAAAGAACACAAGAAGAAATGGACAGAGGAAGGATGGAAGAACAATGATACAATGACAGTGTTATTAATGAGAAAGGGGAATTATCTACAGACTCAGAAATTTAAAAAATTATATTTCAACATATTTTAAAATATGTATTTGAGAATACTTACAAGCCTAGGAAAAATGAGTTATTTATAAGGGAAGATGCTTCATCATATATGAACATACATATGTTTATTTGCTTATATACATATTTTAAATATTTTAAAGAGCTTTGTTATGAACCAATATGAGCAACTATAGCTCAGGAACACAGTCTCAATAGGTCCTAAGAAAGGGCACCCAAGGCATTTGAGTTGTAGTTTGGTTTTATACATTTTAGGGAGACAGAAATTGCATTTAAAAACTTAAGTCAATACATGGAAGTTGGACATTGGTTTGGCCTGAAAAGGTGGGATATCTCAAAGCAGGGATTTGTAAGTCATAAGGTGTTTTAAGGATTGTTAGGTTGGCAGTTGGTTAAAAATGTTAAGCTTTGTCTAAAGACTTGAAGTCAGTAAAAAGGATGGCTTTAGTTAAGGAAAGGGGGTCTGTCATCTGTCGCGTGATGCTATGCCAGACTCACGTTGGACTGTAAGCCGCATTACACTAGGTTCAATGAGATTTTATGGTTTGTAAGGCATGACTGAATCCCTACCTTGCATGGCCTTAGGCTTTGTTTACAGTAAGCTATCTTATTGACACAAAGAGTGTTTCGTCAGTCTCATGACCTCTATTTTTAACTTAATGTTTATCAGTTGTGCTTAAACTCCAAAAAGGAGGGGGGTAACAAGGCATTTCTGATAAGCCTTCTCATCATGACCAAGAACTCATTTTTTAAGGTTTATCTAGGGTGTCCTTGGCCAACACACTTGATTATCTAACAAATTTAGTTAAAGATTCTATTAAAAACCTGAATAGGCCAAGAAACAACAGCAAAAGAAGAAGAAGAAGAAAATAGAAAAGGAAGGAAATAAAATGTACACCCAAAGAAATTATTTGAAACATGTATTTGCTAAAAATACATGTTGTATTAGAAGAATCAGTTTTACTTATACAATTTCCTAATTTTCAATTATTTTTACCCAAAGTTTTTCTTAAGCCTATATAAACATCAATAAATATTGGTTAATGTGGTGGCTTCATTAAGCTCAAAAGAAGCATTTACAAATAGTTAAATGATATTATGTTTTTATGCAGTGTCATCAGATGCATAAAAGAGGAAATCAGTTGTGTTAATTACAATAAAATAGCCAATTCATGGAATCACAGTAAATTTAGAAAGTCTGTTAATTCAACAGTACAACCTTTAATATTTTGTAAATTATACTGTTTGTCTAACACAGTGCAAAAAATTAAATTGAATTGTTCCTGGATTTATAGTACAAAAACAAAATTTAGTGTTTGTAAAGGTGAGATAATCTATACTGGATTAAGAATCAAATAAGTCAAATAATATACTTAAAAATTTTAAATTGATTTTCTACAAACATCATTCATTCATGTGTATGTATATACATGCTTACATACATGATGAAACTAAATGAATTACAGTATTTTTTGACAAAGTTGATAATTAATACAAAAAAGAAGCCTTTAGCATGGCAATATATACTCTTAGATTATGTTTGAGAAAGTGAATACTCTACATATAGTAATATAACATAATATATTATTGAACTTACTTGGAGATAAATTCATTCATATTTATCATTATTTTTTAAACATTACTTGGAAGTCTGTAAACAAATTAGAAAATTCAATAGAACACTTCAAACATTGAGCTTTTGAAACTTTTAGTAAATAAATACCAATTATTGAAAACAAAGATTGCAAACAAAAAGGCATTGAAAAATTTCCCCTTTATAAAAGCATGAGAGAATCTGGATAAATTATGCAAAGGGAGCTCAAAGTGTATAAAGGATTTATTCTGAAGTCCTATAAATGGCTTTGTAATATATTTTCTTGTGAGAGGACTTTTTTGAAAGAGCTCTTATTTTTAATAGGACAAATTTATATTCTGTAACAGATTGAAATGAAATTGCAAAAGCCCTATAAGTTTGCAGCATCTAAATTAGGCAATACATTCATATTTGCTGAAGAAAGTTTATCTGCATAAAGGCAAAAGACAGCAACTATCCATTTCAACACAAAAAGAAAGAATTAAAAATATCTTCCATTTAATACAATTTGCCACGTATTCACCATATGTCAGTACCTGTAGAGTGAGTATTTCTTTGTTAAAAACAATAGGATATATAAATAATTTGTCAACCATATAATGCAACTTTCCAGAATCAGTCATTGAAAAAAAAAAACCTCTAGAAATAAAACGGTAGCATATTATGAAAAAATACATATATATATTAAGAAATAAAGCATAAAATAGAAACCATGAACAGGTATCAACACGGCATTTTTAATGCTTGCATACTAGATAGAAATAAGTGTCTAATATTATTTTACTGAGAATGCTTATGTGTGGGTATGCCTACATATATTGTTTCTATATAGAATTTTATACTTAGGATTATTTTGAACATTGTTCTTTAATCTAGGTCAACTAACATAAAATTTGAATTAACAAATAGGTATTTAGAAATGAAATAATTTGAATTATTTGGGGTGTCTTCCACCTTCTTGAAAGTGTTTCAGTTTGAAGGATAAATTGTCTCATTTCCCTTTCCATGATTCAGTTCATGTTTCCATCACCTGCACCAAACTCCTTATTTGGAGGGTCGTTTTATTCCAGTGGTGGACCAAACAATAATCCTATGGGAGCCAAGCTGCGAGATGATTTTGAAAAGTATTCACATGGGTCACAAAAATTTTTACATTCTGGCTCCTCTTTGAAAAAAAAAAAAAAACAAACAAACAAAAAAAAAAACAAAAAAAAAAAACACCCTCAATCTGTACTTGTGAAATTACTATGGATTGTTGAAGAAAATGAGGGACAGCCTTCTTAGACTAAGAGAATAGGCTACTTCATCTGGCAAGAGACTCTCACTGCAGGTGGTGGTTTCTATGATCTGTACCTCTTTTTATTATTTTTAGATACACATATTCCATTTTTCTCTGTTTCCTGAATCAATAGCCTAAATTTTACATGAGATTTGAGGAAGCTGTGAATTAAACTGATGTTAAAATCTGACATTCTAAAAGATGGGTTTGGTTTCCATTACATCTAAGGTTAAGAAGCATCAAAATTATATGAGTGCATTTATGGACTGGCCTGTTTTCAACATTGGAGTGCAGCTCCAAGCTACCTGTAATATTACGAGCAAATATCTCATGACCAGGGGACTTGAATTACATAGCCTCTTTGTCTTTCTCAAGATCCCTTGAAAAATGATCCTGCCGCAAAGCTTATGTGTTAAAACTTTATTGGGGAGCATAATCCTAGGAAGAAAACAATGCAGCAAAGTAAGGAGGGAAAACTTGGCTGGAAGTGTTACTGTGCCCACTGAAGATTGACAGCAAACATAACAGTTTGCTCTTGGTGGGATGAGTCTTAATAGTGCCATCTGAATGATTGTATCTCAGAACAATCAATCTGAGAATTCATCCTTGGGTTCCCTCCAGCCCCACATGGAGTGGGGCTCACCACAAGTCCAGATCACCTTATTTAGCCTCTCCAGAGTAACTGCAATCCAGTAGGGCCGGGTCAGAGGCAAGGAGGCTCGTCACCAGTCAGTGCCATCTTCAGGGATCTGTGATATGTAGCTAAGGTGATAGTAGAAATTAATAACCTTGCTCTATTGTCTCAGGTACAAGGTGATTTTTGCTAAGATTTCTATGTAGAGAAAGCCAAGCAAGAGAACAGCTGTATAGTGCGAAAACTGAGGTTAATATACTTTACATGGGTTTTAATGGCAGTAGACAGTCTCTCAAAGTATTGTCCTCCTTGACCATTGCATTTTACATGACCACATGTGATACATTGATAAATGGTACTATCACTAATTAATGAAAATAATTATTTCTTTTAATCTAAGCAAGTCAGATAACCAACCCAAACTTCCTCTCAGTTCCCCAAGTCATTGTTGCTTGCAATCGTGCTGGTAAAAATTAAAGTTTCCAAAATGTTCAAAAATTGAATTTTAAAGAATTATATAATCTTGATATAATATCATCTTACATTTCACTAGCAGGTACTGTTAACAATAATTTTAGGTGCCTTACAAAATAGAAATTTCAGAATGAGTTCATTTCAAATGCTTACTCCGTCTTGTATTTATTTATTTGTGTTAAGTATACACATTGGAATAAGAAGAAATGTATGGCCAAACAGAAAAGTGTTTTTGGAAAAGGTAGCATTAAAGATATGGATTTTATTGCCCAATTCAAATACATTTAACTCCATTTAAAACAAACCATGTAGATTTTAAAGTAAGTGACAATTCTTCCTTGTTAGTCTTCTCTTTCATGGCAGTGTTTGTACTTTGAATTTACTGCCTATTCATATTCTTTGATGAGAAATGCAGACTACAGCAATGTGTCTAATGTGTTGACTAAAAATAACTCTCAACTGTATTTTAGACAGCTTTAAAGGCTAGACTGTATAATCTTTTGAAAGATCAGAACAAAGATCCTTTCAGTTCATGAAGAATGGATGAAAAATTGCTCTAATTAGTTTATTTTAATCTGTAGAGAGGAATATAAGTTGTCTACACATTATAAATGGCTAATTTTTAGTGATTAGTTTTTATTTCTAGGCATTATACCCAACCACCTGGCTTGCCCTGGTCAAATTTTCTCTTTACATCTTTCTCTTGAATTAGACCATATGAAAAATGAATTACTGTGATATAAATATAAATCACACTGAGCTCATAATGTGTCACAAAACCTTTTTCTCTTAGTTATCTTTATGAGAACAACTTTCTCTTCAGTTACTCAATACAGAACATCAAATTCTTCCCAATTTCTCATCCCCTAATATAAAAATTCACCCAGTTTTTCTATGTAGTTAGGTGAGTATCTCTCTCCTTTGCTCCTCCATCAACCCTAATTCAGTTTCTTGTTGCTTTCTCCTTGAATTAAAGCAATGCTTTTAATTGGCATCTGACTTCTTTCTAGCCTCTTCCCTTCATTGTTACTGCCAACAAGACGTTTCTAAAAAGCAAATCTTAATACCTGCTTGCTTGCAAAAGCCAGCCAATTACTCTCAAAATAAAATATGAATGCTTATGTTAACATACTTTACCAGTGTGATGGCTAATTTGATGAATCAACTTGTCCAGGCCATGGTTCCCCGATATGTAAACGAATATTTGTCTTGGTGTTTCTGTGAAGATTTTTGGATGTGATAAACATTTAAACTTGTGGGCTTTGAGTAAAGTAGATTACCCTTCATGATTGGGCCTCACCCAATCTATAATGAATAGAACATAAGACTGACTTTTCCCGAGCAAGAGGGAATTCTGCAGCAGAACTGCCTTTTGCCTTAAACTGCAGCATTGGCTCTTTTCTGGGTCTCTAGTCTGCTGGCCACCCTGTATATTTTAGATTTTCCACGCTTCATAATCAAATGAGCCATTTCCTTAAAATAAATCTCTTATCTGTATGTACGTTTTCTATTGGCACTGCTTCTCTGGTCAATCCAAAGTAATACGACTGTGATATTATTACAAGTAATACAATACACTTGTAGCTTTCCCTACCTCCAACCTTGACGCCATGTAAAAGATTCCTTCCAATCACATGACATTGAAGTTTCATACATAAAGACAAGCATCTTCTTGAAGACACAGCCTCTTCATATGTTTGCTGTTTGGATGTTTTAGTTATTATTTGGTCCAATAATTAAACATCAAAAAATGTTCCTCTCAAAAGCATTTTAGTTGTTACTTTTAAGATATTGAGATTTCTGTTGGGTTTTCTTTTGAAACCAGTAGAAGTTACAATATAATACACTAAGAAAAAGCAAGAGGAAATAGAAGCTAATTGAAATACTCTTAAGGAGGAAAAAAACGAATTTGTGCAAGCTACTTAGATTCAATGGTGATTTCTAATTCCTAATTGTCAACAAGTTCCCTCACTGAACAGGAGTTCCATTTATAAACCAAATGTTTATATAGCATATACTATATTTGGATAATGTGTCTGCACTGAAAACCTTCTTTTTTTTAAAAAATTATACTTTTATTTCAGATACAGGTGGCACATGTGCTGGTTTCTTTTTTTATTTTTTATTATATTTTATTTTTTATTTTACTTTAAGTTGCAGGATACATATTCAGAATGTGGAGGTTTGTTAGGTAGGTTTATGTGTGCCATTGTGGTTTGCTATACCTATTGACCCATCTTCTAAGTTTCCCCCTCACCCCCCACCACCCAACAGGCCTTGGTGTATGTTGTTCCCCCCCCCATGTGTTCTCATTGTTCAACTCCCACTTATGAGTGAGAACATGCAGTGTTTGGTTGTCTGTTCCTTGTTAATTTGCTGAGGATAATGGCTTCCAGCTTCATCTATGTCCCTGCAAAGGACTTAATATCCTTTCTTTTTATGGTTGCATAGTATTCTATGATGTATATGTATTACATTTTCTTTATCCAGTCTATCATTGATGGGCATTTGGGTTGGTTCCATGTCTTTCTTATTGTGAATAGTGCTGCAATAAATATATGTGTGCATGTGTCTTTATAGTAGAATGATTTATATTCCTTTGGGTATATATTCAGTAATGGTAATGCTGGATCAAATGCTATTTCTGGTTCTAGATCCTTGGGGAATTGACACACTGTCTTCCACATGGTTGAACTAATTTAAATTCCCACCAACAGTATAAAGCATTCCTATTTCTCCATAGCCTCACCAGCATCTGTTGTTTCTTGACTTTTTAACAATCACCATTCTGACTGGCACGAGATTGTACCTCACTGTGGTTTTGATGTTTATTTTTCTAACGATTAGTGATGTTGAACTTTTTTTCATATGTCTATTGGCCACATAAATGTCTTATTTTGAGAAGTGTCTGTTCATATACTTTGCCCACTTTTTGATGGGGTTGTTTGTTTTTTTCTTGCAAATTTGTTTAAGTTCCTTATAGATTCTGGATATTACAGAAAAGCTGGAGGCATCGCACTACCCAACTTCAAACTATACTACAAGGCCACAGTTTCCAAAACAGCATAGTACTGGTACCAAAACAGACATATAAATCAATGGAACAGAAGAGAGACCTCAGAAATAACACCACACATGTACAACCATCTGATCTTCAACAAACGACAAAAACAAGCAATGGGGAAAGGATTTCCTATCCAACAAATGGTGCTGGGAAAACTGGCTAGTCATATACATAAAACAGAAACTGGACCCCTTGCTTACACCTTATACAAAAACTAACTTAAGATGAATTAAAGACTTAAATGTAAAACCCAAAAACATAAAAAAAAAAAAATCCTAGAAGAAAGCCCTAGAAGAAATACCATTCAGGACATAGGCATGGGCAAAGACTTCCTGATGAAAATGCCAAAAGGAATTGCAACAAAAGCCAAAATTGACAAATGGGATCTAATTAAACTACAGAGCTTCTGCACAGCAAGAGAAACTATCATCAGAGTGAACAGGCAATCTACAGAATGGGAGAAAAATTTTGCAATCTACCCAACTGACGGCTTTCCTACAACAGCATATTATGAGATGCTGAGGTTTGGGGTACAAATCACATCACTCAGCTAGTGAGCACAGCACTCATCAGTAGTTTTCAACCCATGTCCCTCTCCCTTCCCTCTCTAAGTAGTCTTCAGTTTCTGTGGTTCCCATCTCTATGTCCATGTGTGCTCAAAATTTAGCTCCCACTTATAAGTCAGAACATAAAGTGTATGGTTTTCTGTTTCTGCGTGAATTCACTTAGGATTATTGCCTCTAGCTCCATCCATGTTGCTACAAAAGACATGATTTTATTCTTTTTTATGGCTACACATTATAGTATTCTATTGTGAACATGTACCATATTTTCTTCCTCCAATATCACTGATGGGTACCTAGGTTGATTCTGTCTTTACTATTGTGAATGCATGTGTCTTTTTGGTATAATGAATAGTTTTCCTCTGGGTATATACTGAGTAATGGGATTGCTGGGTTAAATGGTAGCTCTGCTTTAAATTCTTTGAGAAATCTCCAAACGGCTTCCCAGTGTGAACTAATTTATATTCCCACCAACAGTGTATAAGTATTCCCTTTTCTCTGCAGCCTTGCCTGCATCAGTAATTTTTTTGACTTTTTAATAATAACCATTCTGACTGGTGCTAGATGGCATCACACTGTTGTTTTGATTCGCATTTCTCTGATAATTAGTGATGATGGCCACTTTTTAACATGTTTGCCGGCCATGTGTGAGTCTTATTTGAAGAAATTTCTGTTCAAAAGTCCTTTGCCCAATTTCAATGGGGTTACTTTTTGCTTGTTGTTTTTTTTAAAGTTCCTTATAGATTCTAAATATTAGACTTTTGTTGAATGCACAGTTGGCAAATATGTTCTCCCGTTCTGCAGGTTGTCCGTTTGTTTATAGTTTCTTTTGGTGTAAACAAGCTCTTTAGTTTAATAGGTCCTGCTTGTCAACTTTTGTTTTCCTTGCAATTGATTTTGGGGACTTAGGCAAAAATTATTAGCCAAGGCTGATGTTGAGAAGGGTATTTTCTAGGATTTCTTCTAGGATTTTT
Source organism: Sapajus apella (assembly GCF_009761245.1). Classification (NCBI taxonomy): domain Eukaryota; kingdom Metazoa; phylum Chordata; class Mammalia; order Primates; family Cebidae; genus Sapajus; species Sapajus apella. The sequence continues at coordinate 25,272,787 of NW_022436948.1, read as the reverse complement.
ACAGTTTGAAGACTTATGTTTAAAACTTTTAACTCATCTTGAGCTGATTTTTGTATATGGTGAAATGTAGAGGTACAGATTTGTTCTTCTGAATATGGCTAGCCAGTTATTTCAGCACCATTTATTAAACACAGAGTCTATTTCCCATTGTTTTTATTTCCCAACCATGTTGAGGATTATATGGCTGTGGGTGTGTAGCTTTATAGCTATGTTTTCTATTTTGTTCTTCTGGTTTATTTTTGTAATAGTACCATGATGTTTTGGTTACTGTAGCATAATAACATATTTGAATTCAGGGAATGTGATGCCTCTGGCTTTGTTTTTAAAAATTTCTGTGAATTTGCACGTCGTTCTCTCCAGAGAGATTAGAAAAATTTTTATGGCGTATATCCTCAAACATTTTTTCAAAGTTGCTCATTCTCTTTCCTTTTCTGTCAATAATGTCAATGATTCATAGATTTTACTGTATATATAATTTAATGTTTTTCAGAGGTTTTCTTCATTTTTAAAAATTCTTTTTTCTTTATTTTGTCAGACTGAGTTGACTCAAGGAACTAGTCTTCAAGCTCTGAGGTTCTTTCCTCAGCTTGTCTACTCTGCTGTTAATACTTCTGATTGAATTATAAAATGATTGTAGTGAATTTTTCAGCTCTATAAGTTCAGCTTGCTTCTTTCTTAAAATGGCTATTTCAGCTCTTGGATCATTTTACTGAATTTCTTGAATTCTTTGGATTGGATTTCAACTGTCTCCTGAATCTCCATGTAATTTTTTGCCGTCAAGATTCTGTATTCTCTCTGCCGTTTTAGACTGGTTAAAGATTATTGATACTGTGTTGGTTAACTTGGATTAAGGGGACACTCTGGCCTTTTAATCTGCCTAAGTTCTTGTGCTAATTCTTTCTCATCTTGGAGGGTTCTTATTCCTTTAATTGTGGTGTAATTTAATTATAGGCAGTTGGCTTTGTTTATGGATGTTTCCAGAGGGCTAAAGCCCTGTACGTGGTCTTTATTTATGGCTGAATTCTTACCCTTAGTTTCACAGGAGAGTATATTAGCAAAATATTTTTGTGTTGTAGTTTCGCTGCTATCCAGCAGATGGCTTTCTAGAGTAACTGCCAGTGGGTTAGCTGTTAACCACGTGGCTCCTTCTGTTCGCAGCTGTACTCTGCAGTGAGGTAGGGAGAGAAGTTACACTCTCATTACGTCTGCTCCTGGGCATTGAGAGAGCCCCTCAGATCACTGGCACTATGCTTGGGAATTTCTTTTGCTCCAAAAGATTTTTTGGGGCGTGGGGTTTCCTTGAGCAGAGGCTGGAGCAGGAAAATAGACCACACCATTTCTGGACAGGCTCTGTTCCCCAAGAACAATTCAGGGCTAGGAACTAGCCTTAGCTTTTGGATACCCATCTTCCTCCCTCTTCAGACTCAGTGTTTGTGTCATGACTCCATCTACTCCTGGTGTTTTCTCTCTGAAGTTTCATCCAAATTATTTTTGTTTACATTTTGGTCTCTCTTGGTGGGAGCAGCATTTTCTGGCTGCATCTAGTTAGTCATCTTGTCCCTCTAGCACTGGGAAGTTGATTGTAAGCTAGATTTAATCCCTGACAACAAGCTGCATGGAGTCTAGAGGGGAAAATAAACTGGAATGCTAAGAGTTACGATAAAGCAAGAGTTCGAACAAAGAAGTTTTATTATTTTGTCTAAGGCAGGTTTTCTAATTCTTTTTGCATGCGGTTGGATAAAAATCTATAAAGGAATCAACTCCAAGCTCTGATGAAGTCAGGATTAGTCAGTCTTTTCACTATAAGTGATCAGCAATATCAAGATGAGGATACAAAGCAGAGCATGGAATACTGAAATACCTATTTTCTAGAAACTTGACGGACGCTTCAAATCTTACATCGTATTTATGTATCATTATTAAAGGGAAATTTAATTACTATTTGGGGCAGCGATATTTTCACATATAATAAGGCAGCATGCCTTGAATGAGCTTGTTTAATGTACCTTATTCCTCTCCACTACTTTCTCTCATAGTGGAGGAGACAGCTAAGGGTGGAATCAGGAATCAGAAGTAGTTGGAAAAACATAATCCCACATTATATTCCTAAATACTGCAGTCTTTTGTTATCTACTTTAGCAAAAAGTTCTGAAACACAGTTCTAGATTTCTCTCATTGAACAATAGACTTAATTATTAAGGTAATTAAGATAAATAAAATTATTCAAAGTTTGAGGGTTAATTTAGAAACAATGAATTATTAATAAGTTTGTAATGTATCTAGCAAAAACCATTCAAACACATAAACTTGAGTTTCTTAGTATAATACCTAACTTTTAATTTCCAACTTTTAATTTACTGTATATAAAAATTCATTGGTTAAAAAATGTTACTTTGTATTACTCACTCTTATTTCAATCTTGGTCTAGGTAATTTATTATCAAACCTTAAAATTTTACTGGGAATACAACTAATTAATGACCAACACAAAACCGTCAGTGTCTTCCATCTCCTCACCTAGATGATTAGTTATTGTTAACTGGTGAAAAAAGAAGGAACACACACATTAGTATGCATGGTGTCATAAACTAATACAATGTATACATTCTGCTTCCTCTTCCTCTTTTTACTCCTAGTATTTCCTCAGTTGTGTTGATAAAATAGACTGCCTCATATCCAACCTAGAAGACATGAGACAAAAACCAACCTTAATTGATGAGAAAAATTTCAAATAGGAACACTATTTATCTTATACAGAAAGATCTAAAATGTATGTAAAGAAGAATATTTGATTTGATTAGAACATTGCATCTTGTCATTATTTGTTGTAATTTCAACATGGTAAGTTGAAGCCCCTGGATTCTCATTTTGAAGTAAACAGGAATCTAATATTTCAGTGCCATTTTTGCACAGATATCTCATTTTCCCCTTGATATTGAAAAATAGCAGAAATGTATCTTCTTGCAATGTTTTCTTAAGAGTGTTTCATGGGTGGCTAATTTTCCAAAGAAAAATAAGGTCCAGGATGATCAACACATTCCAATATTCAGGCAATTTTTTGGCATGCATATTTATCTTATGTATTATTGTATATAGCTAGAAAACACGATAATTAAACATTTTTTCAGATACTTCAAAGAGTCATTAAATAATAAAAGAGATTTGATACAGCTTTAGATTTAACATTTTGATTTCTAGATTTGAAGCCTTCTAATTTTAAAATTTAGACTTTGTATCCTACTTGACATATCCTATTCAGTGTTTTGATAGTATTGCTTGCTTGATATCAAATGTTTAGAGCTTGTGAATTATTCTTTTGATTTCAATATGCAGAATATTCAATTATTATTCTTACAATATATTGATTCAAATTTTTAATCTTTAAAATAAAACTACATTGGGTAAATTACACACACATTACAGTGAAGAGTAGAAGGGAACAGAAAAAAATATATGTTCTTAAAGCGTAGAACATTTATAATAAAAAGTAAATATTTTACGGATCAGACACCAGCACTTCTACTTTTATTTAAAATCATTGTATTTAGTAAATATGCATTTGTTATTTGATTTTATTTAAAACAGTGACATCTAGGTGACCATCAATGGTACTTGAGTCAAAATTTAAAAACTGACAAGAAATTAATCATAATACAAAAGGTTGGTATTGTAAATTATAGTGAGACTAAAATAATAGTAAATTTTTGAAATATGCTGGTAGAGATATACAAAATTAAAGTTGCTCTAAAAAATAGTCTCTATCTTTGAGTTAGATATTGTCACAAAAATGCTGCATGATAATAACATAATAACAACCAGGAGATCATAGTGGAATTTAATAACAAAGATTTATTTAGCTCACAAAGCTACAGAATGGCTTCAGGGAGACTGATCTAGACAGAGTTCTCCTGAGTACGGTTCTGTTCCAGTTGCCTTTCATCTATTCCTTGGCACAGCAGGCTAGCCCACGTGTATTCTCATTGTGTTGGTAAACAACAACAAAAAAATTTCAAATGTAAATCTCAAAGCATATTTCAAGAATATAGTACATAATGTTTGCTAAAATATCATCAGCCAAAATAAATTGTATGGCTGAGCCCAGCTTCAAAGGGCAGAAACAATGTACCTCCAAACATGACCTTAAAGCGAGTTTGTGTTCAAGCCCAACTACAAGGTAGACAAAACCTATATTCCTTCACTTGAAAGTGAAGGAGAGTGGTGAATATTTCTGACAAAATAATTTACCCAATAACTATATTAGTAAGACTATGTGTTATAATATTTTTGGCAATAGTATAATGAAAGTAATTTTGTAATTTGCACAAATGGCTACTAAAATGGCTCACTTAAAAATACTTTTGATAAAACCGGTTAGAATGTATCATTTAAGTAAAGAAGATAATAAAATTCATCTCAAAATACATATTCAGTGAGACTTGGGCAGGAGGTCTTTAATTCTTTTTTGTTTTTAAGTGAGAAGAATTGCTACTGAAAACATGCGAGTTTTGTAGTTACTTCTATATATCTAAGTGGATATACTGAGTAAAAAAGGAACCAATATTTGCAGGGCAGGATACCATTTAACAATGACATTTGAAATTGATGTTTCATTTGTTTTTCCTGGGGTAAAAAAAAATACTGGGTGATTCTTATCCTGAAAGAGAGCGGGCTTTTTTGGCCAGTAGTAATGCAGTATTACTTTTTAAATCTATGACAAATAAACTTTAGAAAGTTTCAGTTGGAAAGCTTAAATGTTTCTTTTCATAAATTATCATTTATATATGTTACAAAAATAAAGGAAAAACACATGATTTTTCCTACATCCTTTATATATTGCACTGTTATGAGAATATATGCATGTTTCATAATATTTCTGACAAAGATGAATTTTAACCATCAATTTATCTCAATTATAAAGTAAAATATTTAATGAACATTTTTTGCAGGTATCTTGTATGTAAACAATACATGTAGGACACCCAAAATGAGAATCACATTATGCACCAGGAACTTGCCCATAGATGAATATCTTCTTGTTCGTCCTCCTTAAAAGTGAGGTGGGAGGAGATGATGAAATAATTCCCTCTCTTTTGAAATACACCAGGAAGAGCTGTTTGTCTAGAAGCAATTTATCTTTGCATCAGGGGACAAAAACATAATGTTTCATGTGAAGAACCAATGTCTACAATATTTAGTGACAACAACAAAGGTCATGTCCAGCATCCTTCAATTCACTGACATGAGAATATAAATTCTCCTCCTCTCCTCAATTGGCATGAGAAACCAAAGCTTTTTTCAGCTTCAGAGTAAGTTCAGCTGAGGCCTCCTTTTGACTGTCATGGCTCAACTTCTTTCTGTTCAATTTCTGTTCCTTCCCTTACTGGTGCTGATCCCAAGAGCAATTCCTAATGAACCCATTACACACTAATCTTCACATCAAAGTCAGTTTCTCAGAATATCCAAGGACTAACTGGAGTCTTCTAATAAACATTCATAAGCTAGCTCATCCACATGATTGTAGACTTCTCAGGTAACTTTATTCTAGATGAATGCCATAGAAGTACTTTAAATAGAAAAGTGACGCGATCATCTGATAAAGATTAATTTTAAATGGCAGAGTATCAGAAGATAAGGATATCAACAGACAGGAATATGAGGCTATTGTACTTACCAGGGCAAGAAAGAATAGTGTTAATAGCTGATAGCTAACATACATATGACACTGTTCTAAATAAAATGATATAATGTTATTAATATTCATAAAATGCTATGATGTAGGTAATACATGTATCCCTATTACATCATATTATATGACAAAAATGGATCACAGAAAGGTTTAGTACATTGCCTAAGGTCACGTGACTGGTAAGTGGTGGAGCCAGGACTTAAGCCAGTGGTGTGGTTTGTATGTTATATGTGCTATATGCTGTATTTTTATAATAAAGTAAGCTAGAGAAAAAAGTTATTCAGAATATCAGACAGAAGAGAAATTTATTTACTCTTCATTAACTAAAAGTTACTCTTCATGAAGGTCTTCATCCTTGTCATCTTCACATTATGTAGGCTGATGAGGAGGACAAATAGGAGGAGTGGGTCTTGCCATCTTGGGGTGGCAAAGGCAGAAGAAAATCCATGTATAGCCAGACCCATACAGTTCAAAACTGTGTTGTTCAAGAGCCACCTGTATACCTGGTGATTGCTAAGACAGTAGGAACAGAAAGACAGTTATATGAGCAGAATAATATTACATTAATGAGGAGAAGTGAATAGGCGTTTTTAATGTGATTATTGTATTTGGACAGAAGTTTGATGTACCTAGGGAATCCAAGAGGAAGTCTCTTGTAGCTAGCTGAAAGTGCAGCTCTGAGCCTATGAGAAATCTATGAAGGTGCTAAGGAACTGTGAGTCATCAGGACATTAATGATAGCTGGAGCCATAGCTAGTAATATGATGATTCATGGAGACTGGGTAGAAGGAAAAGGAAATGCCTGTAGTGCCAGCTACTAGGGAGGATAAGAAAGAAGGACTACTTGAAAGCAGATGTTCAAGCCCAACCTGGGCAACATAGGAAGACCCCCATCTCTAAAACATTAATTAACTAAACTTATTAAAGGTAAAATAAGAAGAATAGAATCTGGGTAGGGTGCCTGCACTTAAACATTCTCTCTGCCAAAAATCATGTGACAGAAACAAGTGAGAATATCCACAGATTTTAGTAGTAACGGCAATATCTAAGATTTGTATTCTTATTTTATATACACATAAGATTGTCAGATGCAAGTTACTAACAATCTACGCCTTGTATCTTGAAGCATCAAATGATTTTTTGATAATAGAAATAAATCTATACATAACACATGCTTATTTCAATCAGTGATTCCTATAAACCCATATTTCAGAAGAATTTTCTGAAGTGTGACTGAATCTCTAAATGTCTTCAATTTCACGATATGTTAACTTTTAGAGACATCAATATTTTTGAATAAATAAAAATGTTAGAATGATTAATTACATGATATACCTAAAATTCAAATGAAATATCTATCCTTTCTCTTGCTAACTCAAATTTGTTTCAACAGAATTATGAATTTTGAAGGAAAAACACTAAAAAGTCAGAGTTTTATGATAATGAAGAAAAACTGAGATTTAAAAAAATATAACAAATAACTTTATTTTTAAAAAGTCCTATTTATATTAATTATAACATAAAATTATATAAAATGAAATGATTTTCCATAAATAGTGTCTGAAAAACTGTCCTTTCTTATACCATTTTTTTCACAAATATTTATATCTTATAAAAGACTTTGTAGCTAGATGTTTCAAAGAAAAAAAATATTTCTATTTTCTTTTGTCCTTACTACTCCTAAAAACAAATCAGTACTGCATCAGTATTCAGAAACCAAAATTCAAACTTTCTGTAAGTTCTGTCTACCTTCAATGTACTGTTAAAATAAGGATGACATTTTTTCCTCCTTGCTATTTCAGCATTTATTATTGTTAATATAAATGATGAGTGTGGCACAATTATAATTGAGTTATTCCAGTTTATCAACCCTATTTGTCTTAAAAACTATTTTCTTTATATATTTCAGTTTACAAGCTGCTTGTTCATTTATTTTAAAAAATTCTCTAGCATTTATCTGAGAAAAAAATACCCAATGGCTTAAGCTGATATAAAGTTAATTTATAACTATGCTCTTATTTATTGGTTATTACTTTTATTTCTGTGAAGAAATAAGTTTAAAAGCACATCAGTGTTATATATTCAATACGTGATTCAGAATAATTAATACTAGAACAAGAGTAATAATATGTCTTGGACTCAAATATTCTTAAAATTATGTGAAATGCACTTTTAAGTAAACTATAATTGCTCTTTTATCATGTTAAAAATATTCTAAGAAGTCAATAAGTAAAAAATGCACTTACTAGAAGAACTTTGACATTTTCCTGAAAAGATAACTTTTGCCTTAATTCTATATCCTGAGGGACTTAAAAATGCCTCAATAAGAATATGACTGATAATCCAAATGTTTTTTTTTTAAATGATATATTGTCACATCCTGCTTATGGACTTGAAAGGTTAAAAATGTTCAAGGATTGTTTTCCCTTAAGATACATGGATGTAGCCACTTCTTTCTAGCAATCCAAAATCATTGGTATCTGGGTTATGAACATACAATGTCTGGATATAGATTATCATTTTAAACTACTCGTTATTTTTCTTTTACAGGTTTTTATTCAATCCAGAAATGGAATTGATCTCAGGTCTCTTTCCATTTGTTTCACAATATTATCTGAGTGACAATTATTTTATATCATTACATTATACTTTATAATTCGTTTTACATGACATTAACACATACATTGCATTTGATAATGAATTGAAGGCAGTGCCATTTTAATAGTATGCTATATTAAACTGCTCAAACTTTCCAGGAGATGTTTTTGATATGTTATCAGGAAAGACAAATCTGCTTCATTGTCTTTCTTGTTAATGATTGTCATTAACAAACATTAAAAGTGGTTGCACTGTCCATTTCAAAGCCAAATTTTATTACATCATGAAATTAAAATAAAAAATTTCACTGGGATTGTGCCTTATAAAAATGGAGTCGAAATATATTTCCCTATTTCTACTACTAAGTCCAACTAAAAATCCTGGCTCCTACATGTCAAATGAACAGAATACTCTAAAAGGTTAAAACAAATAACCAAACAAAAACAAAAACCAAGTAATGACCCAGAAGTGAGATCACGGGGGGATTTTATTTTGCCATGTATAGCTCATAATTGGTGTGGGTAAACTGGACTGGTAACTCACCCAGCAAGGCAAAGGGATTCAGAACAAAAACAGAGAGCTTCAAGAAAAATTGATCTGTTTAGCCAAAGGGCCAGAAAGGGAAATTCTAGCAAGTCAGAACATTTTCATACAACAATCACTCTACCTACCTACTCACCACAGTGTTTGAAGAAAGAAATAGCCCCTATTCCCAATGCACCAGTGAATACCTAGTCGGGAACAAAACCTTATACCCTCACCAGGCAGAGATAAGGCACCCTGGCCTGTCCTTCTGGGATGGTGACATAACAGGCTGAATAGGAAGTCACAGCTTAGCAGTATCAAGAGAGCCCATGTGGCAAGCCTGGACTTCTACTCCTTCCTGGCAGTAAAAGGCAGTGATACGGTTTGTCAGATCACTGAGATAATAGGGAAAATAGACATTATTAACAGTCACTCAATGCCAAAATTTTATCATGCATTATAATCCCCATAATACCCAGGTGTCAAGGGTGGGACCTGGTGGAGGTAATTGGATCACAGGGGTGGTTTCCCCTGATTCTGTCTTTGTGATAATGAGTGAGTCTTATGAGATATAATGGTTTAGTAAGCATCTGGCATTTCCCCTGCATGCACTCGTTCTGTCCTGCTGCCCTATGAAGAAGGTGCCTGCTGCTTTTTTGTCTTCTGCCTCGACTGTAAGTTTCCTGAGGCTTCCCCAGCAATGTGGAACTATGAATCAATTAAATATCTTTCCTTCATAAATTACCTAGTCTTGGATATTTCTTCATAGCAGTGTGAAAACAGACTAACACACTAAATTGGCACAACAGAGAATAAGGGGCCACTATAAAGACATGCAAAAATGTAGAAGTGACTTTGGAACTAGGTAACAGGCAGGGGTTGAAACAGTTTGAAGAGCTCAGAAGACAGGAAGATATGTAGGAAAGTTTGGAACTTCCTACATATTTGTTGAATTGTTTTGGACAAAATGATCATAGTGTTATGAACAATGAAGCCCAAGCTGAAGTTGTCTCAGATGGAGATGAGGAACTTATTGGGAACTGGAGCAAAGGTCACTCTTGCTGTTCTTTAGCGACATTTTGCCTCTGACTTCGAGATCTATGGAACTTTGAGCTTGAGAGAGATGATTTAGGGTATCTGACAGAAGAAATTTCTAAGTGACAAAGCATTCAAGAAATGACCAGAGCATTCTTACAAGCATTCAGTTCTAAGAACTTAGTGCTCAGATGTTAGAATCATCTCACAAAGATTTTAAAGCAGTATTATGAGAGCTACAATTAGAGATAAGATTTAGGTGGGGACACAGCCAAACCATATTAAAGAGTAATTATATACATAATTGAAACAAGTGAAAACATACAAAGTCTCAGCAAAGAAACAGAAGATATAATTGGGGCGTGGTGGCACATACCTGTGATGCCAGCACTTAGGGAGGCTGAGGCAGGAGGATCACCTAAGGTCTGGAGTTTGAGATTAGCCTGGCCAACATGGTGAAACACTGTCTCTACTAAAACTACAAAAATTAGCTAGTTGTGGTGGTGGGCACCTGTAATCCAAGCTACTGGGGAGGCTGAGACAGGAGAATCACTTGAACCAGGGAGATGGAGGTTGCAGTGAGCTGAGATTATGCCGTTGCACTTCAGCCTGGGTGATGGAGCAAGACTCTACCTCAAAAAAATGAATAAATAAAAATAAAACATAAATACGAGATACAGTAGAAGAAACAACACATATGAAGCAAAAACTGATACAACTGAAAAGTAAAATAGACAAATCTACAACTACAATTGGAGAGGTCAATACCCCTTTCTCAACATTTGAGTAAATAAGACAAAAAAATTAGAAAAGCTATAAAAAACTTCAATAGTGTCATTAAGCAACAGATATGATAGATATTTATCAAACCTTCAACACAGAGCAACAGAATGCATATTTTTTTCTAAATGCCTGAGCAACTAAACCATTCTATGCTCAAACAAAAAGATCCGACAGAAATTGTTAATTAAATTTAAAAGAAAAAACATTTAAAATTATAGAGCATCATATGACCACAGGGGAATCAAAATACAAATCAATCACAGAAAGAAAACAGAAAATACCTAAACCCTTGGAAATAAAAAATATATATATTTTGAAATAATCCACAGGTCAGAGAGAAATACTTCAAGGGAAATAAAAAAACTGAACAGAATTAAAAGATAAAAGTACAACATAGGAAATTTATGTAATGCAGCCAAAGCAGTACCAAGAAGGACATGCATAGCACTAAATATTATGTTAGAAATGTCATCAGCCCATGCCAGGAGTTTTTTTCAGAATACCTACCCAGCTTCCTGGAAACAAAGTCTTCATTATCAGCTTTTTATAAGTTCACTTTGTTGCTATACTTTTTCTTTTTCGCAGTGTGAAATTCCTTTCTTATATTTCCATTCTCATTATTTTTCAAATTTATTTTTTGGTTAGCTGAAACTTCAAGAAACTTATCAGGTACAAATTCAAACATAAACTTTTTTTGTGGATGGATATTTAGGATAGTAAAAACAGACACCAGTGGTGAACAGAAATCCCTACAGAACAGCCTAATGCAGGATGTCTGGCATACTTACATCTTCCTGTGCTGATGCTGATGGCCTCTACTGATCCATGGCACCGCTTTTGTTCTAGGTAGCTACACACTAAAGATGTGCCCAACTGGGAGGTCTGTCCTGATTAATGTCCTTCACACATAAGGTACAGATGGTATGTCACTTCTTGCCTTAATTAATTTACGAGGGATGCTATATGGGGAAAACAGCTTTACTTTCAACAGGAATTATTTAGGGAAATGAAAGGCCAACCCATTGCCATGGTCCCACATCAGGTTAGCAAAATTAGCTGAAGATGAAAGAAATCAATGAATTGCTTGGATAGAAGCCGTGTGCACTGGCATCTTTCCATTACTCCTATTTTAAAAACCAGATGGAATGCAGTTTGTCAGGTGATGTAACATTTTAAGTGTAGAACTGTTTAATAGAGTTTGCATCAAGTGAAAATATTCAAGACTAAGTTAGTAAGACTGTTCAGCTGAGCATTAAAATGGCATTGTTTAAAGTTTGGTATAATAACAATATGGTGGAATGATACTGGGGCAAAAGCATGGGTACACATATAAGTTTTAAGTCTATACATTTATTTATGTTTTATTCTAAATGTTACATTTGTGCAATAGGAGAAATAATCTGTTCAATTGCTTAGGTAGTAAATAATCAATATTTTTTATACAGGTAAAGGTAACGATATGGATTAGACTTTTGCCCAAACCAGTGTTTTTCAAGCTTAAGAAGTCATACAAGGAAGATGCTCAATGGGTATTTGCAGAATTAAATAATCTTCTAATTACTTTCAAATTTAGTGGCAAATTTTCATTCCCGTTTCATAGTTCACTAAAAGATCATTGGATTCCTTTTGATGTGCTCTACAAGATATTATCTGACTACTGCTCTAAGAGAGTTAGCAGTTTAACCTGCATGTTAATATTCATAACAAGTCCCTTATACTATTTTTGTTTTATAATGAATTTAAACATCAGAAAATCTAGGCCATATCCTGAATAAGGTATTCAGACACAAAGATATGTATTTGCTGGAAAGCATTTATATTTATTTTTCTTTTTTCTTCTACAAACTTATGAGGTACAAGAACATTATATTTAGAGGCACCAAATACATAGTAAATATCTTAATATTTAAAATTGTATTATCTAACTTTCTACATTAATATTAAAATGCTAAAATCTGTTGTTTGGGTATTTTTTAGAAAGATAAATCTGTGAGGGTGTCTATGCAAAGCAAACAAATCGTATTTCACTGCATAACTGAACATATGGAGATTAGGAACCTCATAAATTGAATTTTAAATGAATTGACCTTATTGGATCCTTGACAGAGGAGAAAAAGAAAGTACCAACAAGAATAGAAATGTATCAGTGCACTAGATTTTTCACATGAGTATCAAATAAAATAAAATATACTATCTGTTAGATAAAGAAAAATATATTATCATATAAAGTAAATTATATTCCACTGGTTAGTTCACCATTGACCTCTTCCCTCTCATATTTCCCATCATAAAATTGTGCTGCAGTTATTCAAGAGGTGTTGTTTAGTGTCAGGCATTGTGCTAGGTGCTGGAAATTGTAAGATGAAGAAAAAAGACAAAGGTGCTGTTCTAATGGCAGTTGTCATCAGATGGAACTGCCAGCAAATAAGAAATTAAAATCGGGTGCAACCAGCATAGTGATAGCCAATATATAGGAACTATGGGAACAAAGGAAAAACATTTAACTTCTGCTGCCAAAGATAAATTGTAATAGGCAGAGACTTGATAGAAGCTTAATCACATGAAGAAAAGGCAGAAAGTTCAAGGCTGAAAAAGCCGCATAAACAAAAGCCTAAAGGTAAAATAGAGCTGTGGATACTTCTGGAACTGAAAGTACACTTACATGATATGGAAATCCCCAGGGTAAGGATGAGAAGATGAAATAGAAAAAATCTGCAGGTGGATGAGATCATAAAAGGCTATTTGAACCATATGTCATGGTAGTGTGTGTGTGTGTGTGTGTGTGTGTGTGTGTGTGTGTATTTACTTTAGTGCTACACTTGATGCATTTAGTATTTTGCCCATTAGTGATATTCACTCTTACTAAAAGATGGATGAAAACTGAAATACTGTAAAACTGAACCCCTTGTGCCAACCATGTATAAAATAGGGCATAAACATTCACAATACAAAGTTCCAGATTTTCTAAATGTTTTATAATAAATCATCAAAGAGGAACTCAGGGTGCCCATTTACAAATGTTAAGAACAAAATGATTTCATAAGCAAACATGAACATGAAGAATGAATTCAAAATTAGAAACCAGAAGTTTAACCATCTGCTTAGTCTTCAACCACTTGTCAGTTCTGGAACTGCTTAGTCCAGAACTGACCTTGGCAAATATTTAAGCTTTCTTTAACTGACTCCATTTCTAAAGTTGAGAAGCAGATAATTGAAAGCATAAAGTTATCACGCCCAGAAAAACTTGTAAATATCTTCTGCTATTTTAAGAAACACTACATAAGACCCTATATTGATCTTAAATAGTTTACCTTATAAACAAGAATGAAAGTAAAAGGGTGGTCTGGAGGTCTCAGAATAGATAATTTCATTTCATAAACTTTCTTCTGCATCTAAAGAATCTCTTAGAAAAATATTGGGAAGAAAGAATTTGAAGGGAATACTGTTCATTCTTTTCAATAACAAATTAATCTCCATTAGATTGTGAGGTCAGTTAGGAAGTTATTCAATAGTCCAGGCAAGAACAATACATGAGAGTAGTGGCAGTGAGGAATTAGATAGACATAATTAACAGGCAGAATCAATCAGATGTACCAACCAAATAGATTTAAGGATAAGAAAAAAGAAGGACTTCAGGTTGAGACTGGGGTATTAACTCTGGTAACTAGTGATGTCTTGATTGCAGTTAGAGAACATGAGATAAGAATGAATGTATTGAATGGATTTTGCAGGAAAGTTACTTCATTTATTCACTCCAATACAGCTGACTTTTAGGTGTCTTCATAATAGATCAGTGAATATGTCCAACAGGGGAATGGAAGGCCGACTATAGTGAAATAAGATGGGGGGGAGAAAGTGAAGAAAATAACCATAAATTTTTTTCAAGTAGTTTGAAGATACAATTGGACAAAAAATGATATGTCCATGGCTATAAGATGTATATTCAAGGTAGGTTATATTCATAAGCATATGAGAATCATAAACATATTTCAATATAGATGGAAAGAAAACAGTATGAAGGGGGCAATTCAGGAAAAGTAATCGAATTGTACATGAGATCTTTGCAAAGGTAAAAGGCAAGGCTGTCCAGGAGGCTCCTGCGGAACCTGGTTTCTGATAGAAGGAGAGTAATCTTCTCATTATTACAAGAAATATAAAAGCAGTATCAGGACGGTGTATATTAGATCCAATTTTGATCTGCATAAAAAATCAAGGGGCTTTTATTTGATAGCACTAATTTTCTCTGTGACTAGAAGGTAAGACTGAAGGGTAGGATGGCATCTTAAGAAGGAATTACTTTGAAAATGTTGCTGAAAAGAGAGCGTATCAAAGAGAAGGACTTGGGCAATTTTAAGGACCCGTAATTAATGACATTTGAGTCTCCAACAAATTTTTTCAGATTTTCTTCATCAGAAAGCTGTGGCCCATATATAGATTTTTTTTTTAAGGGAGTATACTTCACCAATAAGGTTTTGATTTAACCTCAGAATTCTTTAAGATTTTCCCCCCATGAAGTACTAATATAAATTCTGTTTTAAAGTAATAGTCAATTATCACATACCAAGCTGACCTTAACATTATTCTGTTGAAATCTAATTTCTAGGATTACTTTAATATCATATATGTGATGGTTAATTTTACATGTCAATTTGGCTGGATCATGGTATGTAGATACGTGATCAGATATTATTCTAGTTATTTTGTGAGGATTTTTTGATGAGATTAACATTTATGTTGGTGGACTTTGAGTAAAGAAGGTTGCCCTCCATAATGCCTGTTGGGGCCTCATCCAATCAATTGAAGGTCTGAATAGAAAACAAGGCTGACCTGCATTGAGCAAGAATTAGTTCTGCCAGGAGACAACCTGCAGGTGTGAATGGTAACATGGGCTCTTCCCAGAGTCTCCAGCCTGTCAGCTTATCCCGTAGATTTTAGACTTGCCAACTTCCACAACTGCGTGAGCCATTTCATTAAGATATGTTTCTACATATATGCACATCTCATTGATTCTGTTTCTCAGGAGAACTTCAGATAATATAAAATTTTTAAAATTTGCTTACACATCTATCTGTTTCTTAATTACTGGATTTATTTCACTTAAATAGTAAATGAGAAATGTGTTTCATTTTGCTAATTTTTTTTTGTGAAAGAATATAAATTTCCTTGGGAGTCTGAGGTGGAAGAATCATTTGAAGTTTGAGATTATATTGAGCTATAATTATGCTACTGCACTCCAGCCTGGGAAAGAGAGCCACAGCCTCTTAAACAAAAGTGAATTTCCATTTTGACACATTTTACTAATTATTGAAATTTTAATTTTCTACTATTCTTATTATTCTCCTTAAGCAGAAGACCTACACCAAATTGCTCTAACTTTTTTTTTTTTTTGAGACAGTCTTGCTCTGTCGCCAGGCTGCAGCACAGTGGCGCAGTCTTGGCTCACTGCAACCTCTGCCTCCCGGGTTCAAGCGATTCTTCTGCCTCAGCCTCCTGAGTAGCTGGGACTACAGGCGTGTGCCAAACACCTGGCTAATTATTGTATTTTTAGTAGAGACGGGGTTTCACCATGTTGGCCAGGATGGTCTCGACCCCTTGACCTCGCGATCCACCCGCCTCGGCCTCCCAAAGTGCTGGGATTGCAGGCGTGAACCACCGCATCTGGCCAGTTTATTTCAAATTATAGTTGACAAAATTTTGCTCCTACTTTTAAAGACCAAATAGGTCAACAGTTTTGATTTTACAGTATTCTTTGACTAAATTACTATAATATTTAACATATGCCAAAGGCATCTGGCAAAGAGACTGTATAAAAACAAATGTTCAGAAATGGAAACCAATGTTATAAAACTTGCCCACTCACTGATCATTTATAAGCATAAACACATTTTCATACATTTTCTGTTTCAATAACTTTATGAAACTAATTAATAATTTCTCCAGTAACAAGTAATAATAACTTATGGTACAGAGACCAATGAATCATTGATAAGCAAAATAATTTATGAGACTGTATTTCCTATTTTGTCTACTTAGCATTGTTTTGAAAATTCTCAATCTTAGAGAAGCATAAAAATTTTAGCAGAAAAATTAAATAGTTTATTCATCATAAAATTTCTCAAAATTAATTTAAAAAACAAATGTGTCTGAATTGAATTAATTTTCATCAGTATTGAACCTGATAAACAACTTTGCAAGTTTAATTTATGCTTTGACCTTTTTTATATGGCATCACATTTTTTAGACCAAATAATCTGCTAACTATTCTAAATTATATAGCACTTTAAATATTACTTTGTCTTTTGTGTAAAATAATTTGCAAGCTATTTTTTTAAGCATTCAACTTTTTTCCACTAGACACCTTCCGAAAACTTACAGCCATTTTTAAATGGCCTCTTAAGTTTTCCCATCATTCATTATTTAGTAAGTTTCTTATTTTTACTTAGAATCTGTTCATTAATTTATGATTCATGAAGTCAAGGACAGAAGTATTGTTCCACTTATCTTTTGTCCTGGTTTCTAATGATTAAAAATGTGTCTTTATTCATAGTTGTTATAGCCTTATAACAACTTAAAGCGTAACTTATTATTACCTTAATTTAAAGATACAACTTCATTGTTTAAATCATAAAACATTCTTGTAAATGCATGTGGGGTTCATTTTCCCCAGTTTTTCTGAAGAAGAAGATAATAATATGTTAGCATCATTGATATACCAATATTGGCATCCTCTAACTTTCCATGAGAACTTGAACCTCTACTTCGCAAATATTATTTCCAAACAATTTGATAACGTTTCTCTTATCTATTTACTTTATTTCTCTTCTACTTCTGCCCTCTTCATGAGGACATTAGCATTATTGTTCCCTCAGCTATTAACAAAGTAAAATTTAAAATTAATAATCAAAAGAAATATGCCATATGTGGGCAAAACTATTTATTTCTATTGTCACATGACACTTTACAAAACACAATTGTTTTGAATGCAATGGTATACAGTGACACCATTGAAACAATGATGGCCACCTGATATCCCTTGCATGTAGCTCAATCACTACTATTTCATAAGAACCAAATGAATACTTTTTGTATAAGCTAAGTTTATAGAATTTTATAGAAAATATGTGCAAACAACTTAGATTCTTTCACAGAGGTAGTCAATAGTATACCAAGTGCATTAAAGATATTAGTTATTATATTAGACAGTAAAAATGTAAAAGATTGAAATCCATTTGAAAGAAATATTAAGTGCTTTTATCTACAAAACATTTGTATTATTTTCTTTGAAATAAATAAAATTAGCAGGACTTTTTCTAAGCTTTTATTTACTTAAAAGTTAGTGGGTGTTTTCTAATTCAAACCACAATTTAAAACCAACATTTAAAATAGATGAGGAGTTTGGGAAAAGTATATAAATGTAGTCTTCATCCCAATGAAAAGTATGTTTCCACAGTTTATTTTATCTATTCTTTTCTTTTGTTAGTAGGTTCAAATATGTCAATAGAGATAATTAAAGTTTATATCACAGTAATAGCACTTCTACTGAGTCTTTGTATAGGAGAGTCAAAAGAGACACTTTGATGAGGCTATGAAAGGCCTGAAAATGCTCTAAATAGCTTTGTTTGCAAAGGACCAACCTAAATATAAAGGAGACAATAGCTTGTGAAGAACGTGGTGGGAACAATTTGAAGTACATTATTTATTTAAGAGAAAAGAATAGTTCTTTAAAATTATTTTTTAATCCAGGTTAAGAGTCTTAAAAAAGAAAACAAAATAAGTTCATCTGCGAAATAGTTGAAAATTTTCAGTAACACTATTTTTGACATTCTAGAATTTTTTTCCACTTTCTACTGTATCATAACTTATTTTGCTTTACAATGATCAACTCCAACAACATGCAGTGTAACGATGGTTATTTTTCTGTCTTAAAAAACTCTTTTCTCTTACCCTGCTTTTCTCACCATGCATTCCTTATTTGCTCCTCTTCGCAACACAACTTCTTGTAAAATATGCATTCTCTACCATTATTTCATTATCTCTTGAATTTGCTCAACTTGACTCTCTCTTCCACCAGTACATGGTAACTTCTACACCTTAATTTTGCTAAATTAGCTCTTCCTTTTCCTTCTCAGTTCCACATTAATATACATTCAGCAGCACTCATAAAATACATTCAGCTCGAAAGAATTCCCTTCACTTGGCTTGCAAGACTCCAACACACTTTCTCAGCTTCCCTGCTGCCTTGCTGGTACTCCTTTAGCTCTCTCACTGATTCACCCACTTCCTCCAACCTCTAAACTTTCAGTAGTTAGAAGTTAGGCCTAGCATTAAGGTTAGGGTTAGGATTAATCCTTTGTCCTTTCTCTCTTCTAGTTAGTCTCATACACTCAATGACCCAAGCAGTCTTATAGCTTTATATACAATCTCTGTTAACCATTCTCAAATATATCCATCCATTATTTCTCCCTTCTGAATTCCAGCCCCATGTGTGCCAGTTCAATATCCAAGCTTTGATGATTAGTAGGCATCTCAAAGTGAAACAACTAAACCCATGAGAAAAATAAATTAAAACCGTGATCTTCTTCCCTTCCCCTAAATCTGCTTTTCCACTTAGTGATGTCATTGCTTAAGGCAAAAGCTCAGTCTTCTCTTCCTGCCATCTGCCACATCATATTCCACAGGAGTTAAACCTTGGCTCTTCCTTCAGAATACATCCTAAACTGACCAATTCTTACTCTATTTGGGTAGCACTTCTTACCCGGAAGACAGCAATAACCTTCAAATAAGTCTTCATTTGTTTCCCTTCACCTCTTTCAGTCAACTCTTAACAATATGACAAAATGAGTCTTTAAAAATAAAGATAAATAAGATAAATTGATTTGCAATCACAGTTTTAAGATGAAATTCCAATACAACAGAATAGATATGAGCTCACCGAGATATTATGACTTTGAGAAATGTCTGGATAAGCTCTCTGCAAATTCAAAGCCACAATTATTTATTGGATGTTGTAGTCAGATACCAAAAGTGTTATTAGCATTGGCTTATATTTTTCAATTATCAGAAACATAAAACTTAGAGCATTGATTTACATTAGATGCAAAGGTAAACAATGCAAATTAAACTTTTTTCAGTATAAGCTTATTATTTTTATTTTAATTGGTCACTTAAAAAATTGACCTGATGGAACTAAAAGCATGTCTTTGGCCAGTTAGTAATTAAGTTCAAGTCTGCAAGACATTCGGATCTTCCTTTTTCTTGACAAAGTTAGAATTCAAAGAAAATAATGGAAATTCTGCTTTCTGATTCAGTCATGAAAAAAATGTGTCAATTATTGTGCCAAACATCAGCATGTGAACTTAAATCTTTGACATATAGAATGTAACCTACCTTAAGACATCAGTATTGTGTTAAGAAATGAACCCATTATAAGAAAATATTATATCATTATTATAGTGCTGACTAAACTTTAATAGACAAATAGACTCCACATAGCACTGTGTGTCAGACTGCAGGCCCTGGTAGAGTGTGTTCATAAGAGGATTGCCTGACCTGAGGGTTGAAAAGATCCGTGGGAGGAGTGTAAGCCCCAGGGTTGCTTACTCACTCACCACTTCCTGGGCAGGAGAGCTCCCCTGGTTCCATGTCAGTCTCAGGTGGGCTGTTGACCTGTCTCCCTTCTCTCCGTTCTCTGTAGGCTAAGTTATTCTCTTGATGAATCCCATGTGTTTATAAGGATGTTTCAGTCGAGGCTGCTGTATTCCCTTCCCCTTTCTTTTTTTCTCCATGACAGCAAGGCATACTAGCTGCTTCTAGTTGGCCATCTTGGGCAGTCTTCTCTCTAAGCATTTTTAAAGTAAATATCATCTTTGTTTACTTTTAAAAACGGATTCATATCTAAAATGCAGATTCCTTTGATTGTTGTAGAATAAAGTAGAAAAAATAGAATGGAAAGGAGAAAGAAGGAAGAAATATATCAAAACATATAAAATACTTCTAAGTATTTTCTGATATATGCCGTTACATATGTGTAACAATAGTTTCCCTCCTTAAAAATAATTTTAAAAAACTGGCCTTGATAAAAAGCACGGTAAAATAATACTAACAATCACTTCGAGAAATATTCTTGGTCTTTTGCTTCTGATTTATGATGTATGTACATTTAATCCCCAATACATATATAGAAATAATGTGAATCAATGAGTAAACTAATTTTAATAAAAATGAACGGGCATAGCCAAACAAATACTCTATCACTTCTCATTAAAGAGAATATTCTAAGAGATAACATGAGATTTAAATATGTAAATAGTCACACTGATTGTTTTTCATTTTTAGGAAGTAAGCAAATCATATAGGCTACAAGGATAATAATGCTGAATCTAGGAGACAATCGCAGAGTTCCTCAAATATCACACAAAGACTATTTTTGGAAATTATTAAAAGATTATAATTTTAATTAATAATTTAATTAATTATTTAATGAATAAAATATAAATTATTATACATAGAAAATAACTTAAAACTTATGAGTTGTTGAATTTTATGGGGAAGTATAAAAATGCAATGTGTTGGCCGGACACGGTGGCTCATGTCTGTAATCCCAGCACTTTGGGAGGCTGAGACAGGAATATCACGAGGTCACGAGTTCGAGATCAGCCTGACCAACATGGTGAAACCCAATCTCTACTGAAAATACAAAAATTAGCTGGGTGTGGTGACACGCAACTGTAATCCCAGCTACCAGGAGGCTGAGGCAGAATTGCTTGAACCCCGGAGGCGGAGGTTGCAGTGAGCTAAGATCGTGCCACTGCACTCCATCTGGGTGACGGGGTGAGACTCCAAATCAGCAATAAATAAATAAATAAATAAATAAACAAATACAATGTGTTAACATTCATAATAATTACCAAATTGTAGGTGCTTTTAAAATTCAGCGGAAGTAATGACTAAATATGGTGCTAGCTAATTTTACACCAAAATGTTACACTAGTCAAGAGGAGATAAGGATGTAAAAAATTATGGTAATGAAAACAAAGGGCTGGTTGCAGTGGCTCATACCTGTAACCCCAGCACTTTGGGAAGCTGAGGCAGGCAGATCACTTGAGGTCAGGAGTTTGAGACCAGAGTGGCCAACATGACAAAACCCTGTCTCTACTAAAAGTATAAAAATTAGCCGGGAATGGTAGTGCACACCTGAAATCCCAGCTACTAGGGAGGCTGAGGCAGGACAATTGCTTAAACTCAGGGGGCGGAGGCTGTAGTGAGCCAAAGTTGTGTCACTGCACACCAGCCTGGGCAACAGGGTGAGACTACGCCTCAAAACAAACAAACAAATAAATAAGTAAATAAATGCAAACATAGTTTTGTGTCAGACAACTTTATATATGATGTAGAGAATAATTTTACCTAAATAAATTATATATGGCAATCATAGGAGACACATACAAAGGTTTAACCTGGGGATTATTTGAAGAGGATCTAGAACAAAATCTTAAAATCGGGGAAGTAAATAAAAAGTTATTAAATTACTCTTAGAGAAAAAATTATGTATTTTTATATTTCTGAGCCTAGGGCTCTACTTTCCTAAAAGACTGGGAATTAAAATCACTCATCCACTGAACAGACTCAGTCTTCCTGTTTGCAAATGAAAGTGAGTGATCTAACCTGAATGGCACTTTGTCTGACAATCTTAAATTATTACCTGTTCTTGGATTTAAAAGTCCAACTAAGCTGTTTCTTTCCAGCATGTAACCAAGCTTTAAGCTAAAGACTAGTATTTTCTCAGTAGGGTTAATGTAGAAGCTCTTAAATAAAACAAGCTCCTCAATAATCCCTGCTGGCTTTTAATGCTTCATCTTGATGGTAAATTAGCTCCAGTAGCATAATTCTTTTAGCTTGGTCCTTTGGCTCACATCAAGACTCTTGTCATAAAGTCTTGAAATCATAGAATTTTACTTAAATAAGTCTTCAAATTTTCTGAACTGATATTGCCCTAATTTGAAATCCATAACCCATTAGACTAATATCTGGACTGGAGTGTTGTTATAAATTTATATACCCCTTATTTGGGAGCCACAGTATAAGATAAAATTCTAAGTATTAAAAAATACTTAGAAAGCCTTATAGTCTAAATTTTCAAGCTGCGTTTAACACATAGTTGATAATTTGCAAATACTAGCTGCCACTCCTTCCCTCTCTAAAGTTCACAGTTACATTGTGCCTAGCCAAACTTGTAAGACCAACAGAGGTAATGTATTTTAAATAGTCTTAAATGTTCTCTCTGGAAGAACGAGAAGAAAGACGTCTTTTATCAGTGGTGAGGTAGGGATTGGCCTAAGAAGGAAACAGGGAAAGCTTAGTACTTTCTAACTGTAGGGCTGATCAACCCATGTCAATGTCATATTGTTCCTCATCAGTGTTCATACTAAAGACATGACCAAACAAACAGCAAACAATCGAAAGGAAATTAAAAAAATAAAGGACTGGGATGAAGAACAGTCTATGTCAGTTACTTCTGTCTACCGCAAATTCTCTAAAGCACAACAAAAACCAGCTTAAACAGATTAAGATTTACTCATCTTACATAACACATCCAGGCATATACTGTTTTCTCTAGTTCTCTTATTTGGCATTCTATAAAGCAGTGGTCTCCCACCTTTTTGGCACCAGGAACTACAAAAACAGGAACTGATTTTGTAGAATGAAATTTTTCAGCTGGCTGCAGTGGAGTGGGGTCAGATGGTTTCAGGATGATTCAAGCATGTAACGTTTATCGTGCACCTTGTGTTTGTTATTATTACATTGTAATATATAATGAAAGAATAATACAACTCACCATAATGTAGAGTCAGTGGAAGCCCCAAGCTTGTTTTCTGCAACTAGATGGTTCCATCTGGGGATGATCAGAGGCAGTGACACAAAAGTATGTTGCTTATGTCCAGTCTACTTCATAATCACCTTTTGGTTGCTGTCACTAAAAAAAAACCCTGTTTCACATAGATAGGTTGTTGGAAATGGAAGCAGGCTTTTCAAGTGACTTTGTGGCAATCTCAGGATATTTTACCCTTATTTTAATCCAGAACGTATGGAGATTTGAAGTTGTCTCAAACATGCTTTTAAGGCCACCGTTATTTGTGATTTCAAGCAGTTACTCCTCTCCTACAACAAACAAAGATAATTCACCTGACTAATTTACAAATGGGTAGCAGATTAATTAATTCCTTCCCAGTTCCGGGGTCTTTGATGCTGGGAAGCTCAAACTCTTTTGAAAGCTGAGAGAGGTGATCACGTGCCACCTGAGAGAAAGAGCCTGTGGCTCAGTCTCTTTCAAAACTTCTGCTGTTTGAAAATGTCAAAAATCCCAATGTTCTGTCAGAGCCTCCATAATTCCAATTTGGTTTTGAATGCAACCGTTTTATCTGCCGACTTGAACACAGTTTGTCATTCTCTTCTGAAGTGACTGAGGTCACTGAGCAAGCCACACAGATAAGCAAGTTTTGGAACTGATTCTGTGTCACTGAAATATGCTGTCAGTGGTAACTGTTTTTCTAAAAGAAATCTGTAGAGCACCTCTCATAACTCAGAAATTTTGGCCAGTGATCTACCTTTAGAAAGCCATCCCAATTCTACAGGTAAGAGAAGATGTGTGTGCTCTATGTCCATCTCACAGAGCTGTGCAAACAGACAAGAACATGTACTTTAATGTGGTTGACAATTTCAATCACACTCTGAAAAGCGTTGTTAAGTCCAGGTGAATTTTTTGTGTAGCCACCATTTCTCTGTGACTGACAGACAGTGTGTATGCTCAAATTCAAAAGTGACCTCTTTGACCTGACTATTTAAATCAGAAGGCTGTCCAGTCACGGCAGCCACTTCGTGTGTGTGCATATACTCACTCAAAATGACCAGTTCAGTTTTCCTGATATGTAGTCATTCAAAGACTTGAATAGTTTTGCAGCTGTGGTGTTGGTTGCAGCAAAAGCACACATAACATATCCTCATACACATCCTCTTGTAAAATATATCCCACAAAACAAGCACTGTTGCTTTGTTGTCGACATTGGTAGACTTATCAACCTGAATTGCATACCATGGTAACTCATTAATCCTAACAATTGTACCTCAGTATCCTCTGCTATTTCATCAGTTTGCCTAGTTATCGTGCTAGCCGAAAGAGGAACATGTGCCAATTTTTGAACTGCAGCTTCTAAAAGTTCACGACAAATGTCCTTAGCGTCAGGTAGGATCAACTGTTCACCATACTAAAGAGCTTCTTAGTTGAGGCAATGTGGTTAGCCACTTACAATAATGTTCTCCGTGCAGACACATTTGATAAAGTGGTAGCCTTCAATTGCTCTGCTCATGTTCACTTTTTTTTCTTTTGAAACACTTCAAAGTCTTGTCTTTTAATGCAGGGTGCTTGGTCTCCATGTGGTGAAACACGTTTCATGACTGTTGGATAGCTGGTTGCCACGTATTTTACGCAAAGCGGGCTTGGAGAATATGAATCACCTGTTACAATGAAACCATAATTTAAGTAAGATTCTTGGTATTTTTTTTAATGTAGCTTTCTTTTTGTTGTCAGTCTTAGAGTCTTCTGCTGTTTCGTCATTGGGACTTTCCCCCTTTTCATAAAAACTCTCCAGTGAAATTGCTTTTTACTCATTTTGGCTAGGGTTAATTTCTGGGCTTACAACAATGTGACTGAGACAAGTGTACAGTGTAGGAAAGAGGAAAGAATGCAAGCGGTACATAAAATAATGGGTAGCCACACATGGACTAAAATAAGTGTCAGATTCTAACTTAAATCCTACCATGAGATGCAGCTATACAATTGAAGTACATCAACTCACTTGCCACCATAAAGCCTGCCACCAGATGCAGCTTAACTGTTGCTTGCCTCTTGATAGGATTTTGATATAAGTCTACAAGCAATGAATTTATTACGACCTGTATGTGGTCAAACCTCTCTACTAATGTTAATCTGTAACTGCAGCCACTCTTCAGTGCTAGCATCACCATCTCAGATCATCAGGCTTTAAATTTTCATAAGGAGCAGACAACCTGGATCCCTTGCACGTGCAGTTCACAATAGGGTTTGTGGTCCTATAAGAATGTAACATTGCCACTGATCTGACAAGAGGCAGAGCTCAGGTGGTAAGGCAAGCAATGTGGAGCAGCTGTAAATAAAGATGAAACTTCACTTGCATCTCTGCTGCTCACCTCCTGCTGTGTGGCCAGCTCCCACTCACCTCCTGTTGGGCAGCCCAGTCCTTGACCTGGGGTTGGGGACTCCTACTGCATAAGCTCTCTCTCCCTGTTTTCAAAATAACTGCCACATCTCAGGTAGCATGTCCATGTATCATGCAGAAAGGAGGTAGACGAGAAAGGGTGAGCAATTTTTTCTTAATTTGTCTATACTTTTTGTTTTTAATTTCAATGGGCTTTTGGGGAACAGGTGATGTTAGGTTACATAAGTAAGTTCTTTAGCAATGATTTCTGAGATTTTGGTACACACATCACCTGAGCAGTGTACGCTGTACAAAATGTGTAGTGTTTTATCACTCTCCTCCATCCTTTCCCCCAAGTCCCCAAAGTCCTTTGTGCCATTCTTATGCCTTTGCATCCTTGTAGCTTAGCCCCCACTTACAAGTGAGAATATAGGTTGTTTTGTTTACCATTCTTGAGTTACTTCATTTGGAAAAATGGTCTTCAGCTCCATCCAGGTTGCTGCAAATGCCATTATTTCATTCCTTTTCATGGCTGAGTAGCAGTCTATGTGATATATATATATATATATATATATATATATATATATAACATTTTCTTTCTCCTCTCATAGGCTGATGGGCATTTTGGCTAATTCTATATATTTGCACTGCTATGAAAAGGCGTGTGCAAGTGTCTTTTTCATATAATGACTTCTTTTCCTCTGGGTATCAGTAGTGGGATTGCTGGATCAAATAGTAGATCTACTTTTAGTTCTTTAGGAAGTCTGAATACTGTTTTCCATAGTAGTTGTACTAGTTTATTTCCCCACTAGAAGCATAATAGGGTTCCCTTTTTACCACAGCCACACCAACATCTATTAGTTTTTTGGTTTGTTAATTATGGCCATTCTTGCTTTTGAATTTAGGAAGAAAGACATGGTGGTGAAGGGTTTTTGCATAGCTAATTCACAGTACACAGCACAGGAATTTTCAAGGACAGAAACAGTTTTCTGGGAAAACTTCAGAAAATATTATTCTTTTAAGTACTGAATGCTGACAGAGAGTGACTGGGTTAAGTGTGGGTTGTCAATATCTAATTAGACATGATGTCTAACAGTAAAAGAGAGGGGGAAAAAGACTGTCAACTTCTATCTCATTAAAAACAACCAAATAATGGGCACTTTTAAAAAGCAAATATCCAGTGGAAATAAGATGTAGAATGCCTTTAAAATCCAAAAGCCGAAGTCACTTGACTTTCAAAAGCAGCCATAACATTCAAAAATTGCCTAAAATAGAGGCCAAGTGTGTGTGTGTGCGTGTGTGTGTGTGTGCGTGTGTGTGTGTGTATGTGTGTGTGTGTATATATATATATATATAATATGTTTATCATATATATTTTTTAAATTGAAACAAAGATGAATAACAATAAATTATAATATTAATAAATGGGATTTTTAAAATAAGATTTAAAAATAAGAAATAAGAGCTATTTCTTTAAATATTACTTTACATCATACATTTATAGACTTAAATGACTTGTTCAGGAAAATGTTTACATTCAGCCTGATATAAAAAATTAATAATAATTTTCTATATTTTTTTCCAAACAAAATGTATATTTTAGGATAATTTTATTGGAAAAGAATTTTATTAATTTTCTTTCCTATGATACTGCTGTATCTTTTTATTTTAATGTCCATTAATATTTAGAATTAACACATTTTGTGAAACCCAGAAGATTATTGCAATGAAAAATAAAATGCAGCTTGCATTGCAGCAGATAAGTATATCATTATTTCCATTGGTAGACTAATTAATAACAACTTTAAATCAATGCTTTTATTATCTAATCATGATTTTTATTATAGAATTATTTTAGAATAGATATATGTCCTCTGGGCTTGGTTATGTGAAGATAGAAGTATACAAATTTATTATTGTCACAAGCCTTTTAAAAACACATTTTTGTGATATTATACTAAACAGTTATATAGAGGATATCCTAATGACATGAAGTTTAAACTAACTTATTTTAAAATAAATATTATTCACAATAGCTCTAATAATTAAGTATCAGCCCCTTTTAAGAAGTTAGGAATTTTCTTTTCTATTTAAGGATTTACTTATCTTACTTAAATAGGATTTACTTATCTTACATATCAATTTAAAAATCATACATATCATACATATCTTACATATCTATTTAAAAAGTGAGTTTCTTGGAAATCTTATATGAACATTTGAATAGTCTCTTAAGTGTTATGAATACCCATCTACAAATACAGTAGGCTATATAGATCATGATTTTCTCTAAGTATTTTTATGGTAAAATAGAAATGAAAGGAATTCTCTGTCAAAATAAACATGAAATAAGTTAATTAAGGAGCAGGTGATGATTATTCACCTTATAATGATATTTTACGTTAGATTTTTTTTGATTGATTTTCTTCTTTATAAGCAAACCTTTCTTTATGCTCCAGCAGCTACAAAGCCATGTTAATGTAAACATAATTAAAGTTTTTTATTTATATAATTTAGTGCAGGCTTCAGAAATAATTTTTGTAATGTGAAGAAAATTAATGCCATATAAGTTAAAAATTGCCTAAATCTGTTCTTCATTAGACCTCTTGAGCTATTGTTTTCACTAAACTTCTTTTCACCTCTGGCCTCTAGACAACTAAGGCCAAATTCCTAACAACAACAGAAACTACATCAGTTTCATTTGGATGAAGAACTCAGTTGTCCAGTGTTTTTAATAATCAGTGTTGATGTTTGCTGCAGAGATTCCAAGCTTTGATCATATCATAAGAACACTCTCCTTGTCATGATATTTGTCTTTCTGTTCTGGCCTCCCACTTTAATCCTGTAGACAGCTAACACTTGCAGACTCCAGACTCTTATCTTCACATTTAACATTCATTTTTTGGGTGTTGCCTGCTTCATTTATTTTTCTGTCATTTGTTTTTGCTGTTGAATCATAACTGCTACTTATGTGACCGACATAGACTTTTCTTCTCACTTATCCAGTGTTAATGTTGAATTCAATGTGCTATGTCTTCATAATTTATTTGGCTACCTAAAGAACATCTTTCACAAATTTTTCTATTAAGAAAACAATTCTTGTGTTTCTTCCTATATGATCACTGCTGTTCTATACATTCCCATTACTTAAACCGTAGCAGCAATTTGCCTTTTTTTCTTTTTAAAAGAATTTTTAAACTAACTTATCTTTAAATCTAGCACTTCAGACATCTACTTTACCAGAAACAGTAACAACTCAGAGTGTGAGTGCTAATTTCTCAGCTGTCAGTACAGCTTATTGATGGGAACCAGCTACATTCATGATTTCATCATGTCCTGTGTATGTTTCAATGCAATCTATTCATTTACTCATTCAATAATGTGTATATTTGTGCATGTCTGTGTATAAATACACCAACTTCTTTTATGGACTGCATAACACAGTGTGAGTTAGAAACACGCAAGCCGCTAACAAATCAGGTTAAATAATGAGATAGTTCAAGTCTGAAAAGGAGTTTTATATTTAATAGAGCGGTAAAAGAGGACTCCCTTGGAAAGGTGCATTTGAGTAGTGAACAGAAATTAGAGAATGAGCATTGTTAATATCTAGAACAAGAACACTCTGAATAAATAAAGAGCAACTTGGCCTAGCATGGTAGCTCACACCTGTAATCCTAGCAGTTAGGGAGGCTGAGGTGGGCAGATTGCTTCAGCTCAGGAGTTTGAGACCAGTCCAAGCAACATGGTAAATCTAATCACTGTGGAAAAAATTTTAAAAAAGAAAAAAGCACCACTAGCAACAAAAAACAAATACAGGAAACCACATTACCATGTATGTACCTATGGCAATCCTGCATGATCTGCACATGTACCCCAGAACCTAAAGTACAATATATATGTGTATATATATATATATATATATATATATATACCCAAAAACCTTGTGATCCCCTCCAACCACCAAAAAAAAAAAAAAATACAAAATCAAAAATTACTTGAGCATGGTGTTACACACCTATAGCCACAGCTACCGGGCAGGCTGAGGTGAGAGGACTGCTTGAGCCCTGGAGATTGAGATTACAGCAAGCCATGACTGCAACTGCACCCAGCCTGGGCAACCAAGTGAGACCCCGTCTCAAAAAATAAAATAAAAAGGAACAACATTCAGGACTCTGTGGTTAAAGCAAACTTGATATGCTTGAAGAAATACTCATGATATATGTGACAAAGAGGTAGGATGACAGGACTGAGTGAGCAATATGGAAAACTTCCAGGTGGGTACAGTGGCTCATGTCTATAACCCCAGTATTTTGAGGGGCTGGGATGGGAGGATTGCTTGAGCTCAGGAGTTTAAGGCTGCAGTAAGCTATAATCACGCTGCTCCACTCCAGACCTAGTGACACAGCAAGATCCTATCACTAAAAATGAATTAATAAATACAATTTAAACATAAAGTATTTCTATGGGATGCTCAGTTTTCATATAAATTAGAAAAACCCAGGATACCAGTGGTTCAAAACAAAACCCAAAAACTCTCAGCAGCTCAAAGCAGTACAGTTTATTTCTTGTTCACATCACTGCCCCTTGTGGGTTAGTACAGGATGTTACTCCTTGTTATGGCTTTGGAACTCAACCTGCCAAAGCTTTATCACAACACTGGCTTCCACCATCACAGAAACTGAGAAAAAAGTAAATGGGAATTCCTATACTGATTGATAAAGCATCTTTTTATCACTTGGGGTGACATTTCCTTGCTTATTCCACAGAGCAGTTTTGCCTGCAGGAATGGACACAATATAAGTGAATAATAATAGCTTAATGCTTATGTGTTCAGAAGTTAAATAAGTCATTACAGCTTGCCACATATTTATGCTAACCTAACAAAGTCCTAATGTAATTTACAAATGAGAAGAACATAAACTCATAAAGGCATAAACTCATAAAGCCAAGGTGGAAGGAACAATTTTGAGTTTTACTAACCAGGAAAGAAAATGCAATATTGTAAATTGTAACTTACATCAACAATTCAACATAACAAACTTTTCAATAATGTAATTTAAATTTTACCTTTGTCAGTAACTTATTTGTTTATATAAAATTAGGTACCATATATAAGGCATTTTTCAATTTTCTCATAATTGCAACTTTCTGGCAAAGTTGTATTTACATCAGCAACTCTGGAATTGCCATATGTTTAAGAGAACTGAGTGTTTCTTAGCAAGTTATTGGATTTGTATGCGGGAGCTTGGATTTTATTTTAAAAGATGATGTGGTCTTTTTTTTTTTTTCCCATTTTGCCACAGAATTTCATTAAGCTACTTTTATTGTTGTTTCTTTTTGCTTCTATATAATCCCCTTCAGTCTCGATAAGCCTTATCTGTGAATGTGCTTGAGAGAGCAGGTGGTGTTTTAAGAGAGACTGGTGCTGGGTTCACTAATCATGAGGAAAGAGATGGATTTAGATATTTCATTTTCTTCTCTGATGCAATCAATTTTAATAGAAAGACATGATTTCATAAAGCTGAGGTTGGGTTGTATTTATATAAACACACCTGTCGCAATTAGCCACACGCATAATTTCCCTATTTTGTAATATACAGAAAAATATTACATGTAGTTAATCCTACTTTAAATTTTTTAAAAAGGAAGACAATACTATTACTATCCTGCTAAGAAATGAACTGAAAGTAGATGCATAGTGTATTTAACAGTCTTTGCTTTAGAAAAATCAGTTTCAATGCAACAAAGCATGATCTCCTTCTGACATTTGAAAAAAAAAACTGGTTGTAATGTGGCACATATACACCATGGAATATTATGCAGCCATCAAAAACGATGAGTTTGGGTCCTTTGTAGGGACATGGATGAACCTGGAAACCATCATTCTCAGCAAACTGACAGAAGACCAGAAGATCAAACACCGCATGTTCTGACTCATAGGCGGGTGTTAAACAATGAGAACACATGGACACAGGGAGGGGAGCACTACACACTGGGGTCAGTTGGGGGGAAATAGGGGAGGGACGGTGGGGGGTGGGAAGATGGGGAGAGATAGCAAGGGGAGAAATGCCAGATGTAGGTGATGGGGAGGAAGGCAGCAAATCACACTGCCACGTGTGTTCCTATGCAACAATTTTGCATGTTCTTCACATGTACCCCAAAACCTAAAATGCAATAAAATAAATAAATGGGAAAAAAAAACAAAAAACAAAAAACTGGTTGTTCAATCTGGTTACAAATAAAATGTATGTTTCTTTCATTTGCATTAGGCTTATCATGGTTAAATGTGATTTCAAATTGTGATAACTGAGATAATATATACATATTTTTATGTTTGTATGTATGAATATATGTATATTTTCACATATATATGGTCCAGATAATGAGTCACAAAATACACCTTAACAAATTTAATAGAAGTTATATAAAGTATGCTTTCAGACAATAGAATTTAAAAGAAAATTAATCATGGAAAGAGATCTAGAAAATTCCAAAACATTTGAAGATTAAACATACACTTGAAAATAACACATAGATCAAAGATGAGGTCTCAAGATAAATTTCAAAAATTTTGAATTAACTTTAAATAAAAATACAATTTATCAAAATGTATGAGATTCAGTGAAAACAGTGCAGACACAGAAACCAATAGCCTTGAATGCATATTTTAGAAAGGAAGAAAGGTATAAAATTAATAATCTAAGCTTCCACCTCAGAAAATGAAGGAAAAAAAAGAGCAATGAAAGCCTAAAGAAAACAAAAAAAAAAAAACATGAACTATTAAGATTTAGAGCAGGAAATGCTAAAATTATAAACAGAAAGTAAATAGAAAAAGTCCTTAAGAAGCTGGCTCTTGGAAAATATCAATAAAATTGATAAACATCTTGCCATGCTAATTAAGAACAAAAGAGAATATGTAACAATTGTTAATATATAAAATAAAAAAGTTCATTACTAATGATACTATGGACACTGGAAAGTTAACGAGGGAATAGTATGGTCAAGTCTATGCTCCAAAATTTGATTTCTTTGACAGCATGGACTAACTTCTTGAAAAACGCAGACTAAGAAAATTCACACAAATAGAAAAATAAAATCTAAATTGGCCTCCATGTACTTTAGAATTTGAAACACTAATTAATAGCATTCCAAATAGGAAATAATAGGTTCAAGCCGTTTCACTGGTACATTTTACCAAATGTTTCGGAATAATTGATAACATTTCTCAACCACATCTTTCACAAAGTAGACTAAGAGGGAACACATCTTAACTCTTCGTCAGTTAGCTTGGGCTGTTACAACAAAATACCTTAGATTGGGCAACTCAAACAGCAGACTGTTATTTCTTACAGTTCTGGATGCTGGGTAGTCTGAGATTAGGGCACCAGCACAATCAGGTTCTGGTGAAAACCTAATTATTGCCATGAAGATGGCTGCCTTCTTACTCTATCTTGACATAATAATAAAGTTCTGGTGTCTCTTTCCCTTTTTAAAATGGCACTAATTTCATCATGGTGACTTTGCCCTCATAATCTCATCTAAACCTAATTACCTCAGAAAGCTCCATCTCATAATTTCATCACAGTGCAAGTTAAGGCTTCAATATATGAATTTTGAAGAAAACAAACATTCAGTGTAACACTCTTTCTACTAAGCCACCATTACCCTACTATCAAACCAGATAATGTCATTGTAAGAAACGAAAACTACAGACCAATATGTTTCTTAAGCATAGATACCAAAATCATCAATAAAACATTATTAAATCAAATTCAGCAATGTATAGAAAAGAATTATACACCAAGACCTAGTGGGATTTGTTTCAAGTATCTGGTTCAACATTTAAAAATCAATTAATGTAATCCATTACACCCAGCAGGCTACAGAATAAAAGTTATATCATCATATATAGATGTGGAAGAAGCATTTGACAAAATTTAACATTCATGGTAAAAATGCTGCAAATTCAAAATAGAGGAAAACTTCCTCAACATGGTAAAGAACATTTACAAAAAACTATACAACTGAACAAAAAATAAGAAAGAAAAAACAAAATGCTTTCCCTCCAAGAAAGGGAAGAAGGGAAGGATATCCCCTCTCATATCTCCTATTCGACAAAGTGCCAGAAGTTCTAGCTAATGCAACAAGACAATCATAAAATTAATAATATGAAAAAATTAAAGGCATACAGAATAGACAAGAAAAAACTAAAACTTGCTTTGATAGGAGACGGGATTATCTATGTAGAAAATCTCAAAAAAAAAAAAAAACCAAAACCCAAAAACATTTTCTTGCAATAAAAAAGCTTTTTTCATAACTTCCAAAAACAGAAGCAACCAAAATGTTCTTCAATAGGTAAATGGAGAAACAAAATTTTATATCTGTACAATGGAGTACAGTATTATTCAGTAATAATAAGAAATGAACTATGAAGTCATTGAAAGATATGGAGAAATCTTACCAATTAAAAGAAACCAGTCAGAAAATTTACAGCATGATTCCAACTACATACCATTCTGGAAAAGGCAAAAAAAAAAAAAAAAAAAAAAAAGAGTTGGTAGAAAGATTAGTCCACTCTAGGGGATTAGGGCTGAAGAGAGGAGGGAATTCATAGGTGACTAACAGGAGATTTTTAGATTGACAAACTATTCTGTAAGATACTGTAATGGTGAATACATGACATTATACGTTGATTAAAACCCACAGAGTTTACAACACAAAGAGGGAAACATATAAACTATGGACTTTAATTAATATTGTATCAATATTACTTCATTCATTATAACAAATGTAAGATGTCAGTGCAAGGAAAGCCAAATTCAGGAAAGGGACATATATGAAAACTCTATAATTTCCATTCACCTGTTTACTCATATTTTTCTATAAATCTGAAACAGTTCTAAAAAATAAAGTCAAACAAATACCTTAGGTCAGTGTTTCGCTAAAAAAAAAAAGATAACCTGAGTTCCATTTTCTTCTCTTTTCTCCATTTATTGTTTGACTACTTTAAGAATTCTAGGAAAAATATTCTATTACATTATTATAAGAAGAAGGCCATTGGATATTTAAGGGAGAAACACATCCATGTGCTGATAGTAGATTTTCAAAAATATATACTGATTAATTTATGATTTGTATTATAGGACCCTAAGAATAGAGACTGAAATGCTGAATAGTCCAAAAAGCTCCTAAAGTGTTCTCCTGACCCATGACTTCACACTTTCCATTGTTACTCCTTATTGACCACATATTTCATCTTGTTCACTAGCCTGTTTAATTATCTGTACTAGATTTCT
Source organism: Sapajus apella (assembly GCF_009761245.1). Taxonomy (NCBI): domain Eukaryota; kingdom Metazoa; phylum Chordata; class Mammalia; order Primates; family Cebidae; genus Sapajus; species Sapajus apella. The sequence goes on along the minus strand of NW_022436948.1, from coordinate 25,237,635 downwards.
GTATTGAGGTTTCTCAGTTGAAGATTTAGCTCTAATATACAATAACCTACCTTACAATGTTTGCTCTTTCTTGCCCATCCTCCTAGTATAATTATTTCACTTTTTGGTTATATCAATATTTGGAGCTTTTCTTATGTGACGATGTCAATAATTTCCAAGGCTAAAGTCTCTACTGCAATATGAACAATTTTTCTTTATTTTATGTTGTAGTTAATAACTTCATTTTTAAAAAGTTAATATTTTATGTTTTTATCACAAATTTGTCTCAATGCTCCATCAGAAATCTGAATCACCTCTCAATTTGCACTGTTATGTTTTTAAAAAACAGCACAATTTTACCATGTCATTTCCTTTCTGGTGGTGTACTTTCTATAGTCCTCCATTCCAGCCAAGATTGTTTGCTTTGTAGTCAGGACATACAATGGTCATCCTGAGATTTCTTTTTTGTCTTTGCCATTATTCTAAAAACTGTCTCTGCCTTCTTTTTGGTTAGACACCTTATTTCCTGGATTCCATGTGTTCTTTCTGTTTTTTTTTTTTTTCCTTTCTCATTTTGATTAAAGCCTACCTTCTTTTCCAGTAGCTTCTTTAGAACACTTTTTTTTCCTTTTCATAATTTAAATATCTAAATGTGTTTTTGCAACTTTGTATTTATTAGAGTTTGGCTAGATTTAAATTGATGCTCTGGTAACCATGTCATTCAGAATTTTGAAGGCTCTGCTCCCTTGCATCTACCTTTTGGTCTTGCTGTTAAGTCTCACCCTATTTTCATTTTTAATTCTTTGTTTTTAACAACATTTTTTATTTGTTTATAAGTTCTCATAACCTTGGTCATCTTTTTATCTTGGATGTTAATAATGTTTACAAAATATCCTTTTATATTTTATCGTTGTAAGCACTATATGGGTTCTTTAAAGGTGGAGACTAGTATCTTTCACTTCAGAAAAACTTTCTTGCTAACATATAACATTAGTCCTCTGTTTTTTCTATTCTTTGTACCTGTATCATTAGCCCTCTGTTTTAATCTGTTTTACCGCCTTTATTTGTTCATAATTATTAAGCCCAAAATATTTTCTAGCCAATTTTCCACCTTTCTGTTATTTCATTCTATTTCCTGGGCTATTCTCTCTATTTTTATCTTCCAATCCTTTGTTATCATATTTAAATTCCCAAGGCTATTTACTTGTCTTCTGAATGTTCCCTCTGCTCACATCATGATGCAATAGCTTTACATTCTTCAAAGTTTATTTATCATGAAGCATAACGTATGAGGTTTCATTATGTAGGCCACTCTACTTGTAGACAATAACAGAGAGAGAGAGAAATTCTTTTTTTTTTTCCTTTGAAGTGATTTGCTATATTTTCAAAGAAAAGTAATCAGTATCATAGATAGATAGGTACCTATTTCCTTATTCTACCAGATATGGAATATTAATGGCACAATATCGTTTCCACAGGTAGAATTGAGAATGTGGGGGCGGATGTTTAGTGAAAGTTCAAACAAATAGCATTGATATATTTTTCTTTCAAGTATTGTTGAAACTAGACATTTAAGAGTCCAGCCTCACAATTTCTCTCAATCTCTGTTCATATCTAAGTCCTCTAGGGATTTTAAACAATATTTTGAAAGCAAACTCCCTGAAAAGGCTAATACTGCTACTAGTCCATGTGAAGGGGGGTGTCTCCAAAAACAGTTGGAATTTGAGTTATTTATTCATGCATTCACTCGTCAATAATTGATTATCTGCTATGTTTGAGAAACAATGCTATGCATTTAGGATACAATAATGAAACAGCGTCGACTCACATTATGCCCACAAGAAAACGGCAGTTAAGTAACAAACAAAATTCAAAAGAATAATTACACTAATAAGGATGTAATTATCACCTGTGAAAATTGCGGAGCAAACTTTCCATTGCGCTCATATATACATCAGATGATGTAATCTGAGACAGAGAGATATTTTAGGCACAGAAATGTTTGAGTAAAAACTGAATAATGAGTAAGAAATAACCAGGCAGAGAGTGAGTGAGAAAGGAAAAGCTGTTCTACTTCTAGGAAACAGTCTGTGAAAGAGCAAAGAACACAGAATATTAAGGAAATACAAGGTAAATGTGTGTTTTAAATGCAGAGAGCAAGAAGAGCGAGAATAGATTAAACTAAGAAAGAAGACTGGCAGCATCTTGTAGAACATGGAAACATTTTTGGATTTTATTTAAAGTATTATATGGACAACAAAATGAATAATTGATTCCATATGCGTTATTAAAATATGTGCACATTAACTAATATTTGTGTTTTTACTGGATGATTAAGAAAATATTAGAACTTACAATGTCAAATATACCTGGGCCAAAATATGATGTTTCTATTTTTAAATTATAAGACATTGGTAACTTACAATGCTTTTCTGAGTGTGTTTCTCTATGCATGAAATGGGAAGAATAATATCCACATTCAAACTATATGGAATTGAAGATCAAATGAGAAATGCATGTGGCACATATTAACAACAAATTAAATTTTTGGTATTACTATTTTAAGACAATTCTACATTGGAAACTGACATTGATAGATAAATATGGATGGAAATGAATCCTCAGAATAGTCAATTCAATTAAATATTAAAAGACAGAGGTTTGAAATTATCTATTGTGTAAGAAATGTCCTAAACACTCATCACTGTAAAATATAGTATAATTTCAAATTTGATGTCTGACTATTGAAAAAGCTTAAATATAATGGTAAATTTATAATCTGTCTCTTTGTTGAAAACCTAACAATAAAAGGCTTGTATTTTTTTTTAATATCTATGTGGGTAAATTTATCTTCTATAGCTGCTTTCTGAAATGTGTCTACAGATAAATCACTTTGATTTTGTACGTAAAAAATATGAAAGTTACAAAGTGACAACTGTGCATATTGATGTCTTTATATTAAACTTCCAAGAAAAAGGACATTTGATGACAGAAATTTTTTGAACAGAAATAGATGAAGATTCAGTGTTTCTTGATTTTTCTGTTTAGATACAGTGCTCCTAGAGCTTCAGTGTTTTAAAACAGTAAAAAGTCTGCCAGTAATGTGACTGATACGGAACACTCAGATCCAGGGGGCGAAAGGAAATTTTTGATATTCCTTCACTGAGAAATATTAAGAAAGAGAATCAGACAGATCAAATTATGGAATTTATAATTCAGTGACTAGCTTTTCCTCTCTAACACAATAATCTCATCAGTTCTGACTCTCCTTAGAAAATATACACAAATATGCTTCCTTGTATTGTAGCACATGTTGTTACAAATGAAACAAAAGATACCATTAAACACAAGGCACTGTCTTAAAATAAATGTTTAGAGAAATTTAAAATTAAGCATTTGATGCCAACGTAATTTATCTTACACTAAGACTGATATTCACAATCACAATGATTTTATTCATGATGATTTTCAAGACCTTTGTAGGGTGCAATGCATGACTACAAGAACAGTGATAAGAAAAAGGTACTGTTATGCAGGCAGATGATGTAGCTTCTATGGGTTTTGATTTCACGCTTGCTGTAAAAGCATCTCCACACCCAAGTGCTATAAGATAGCTGCACTTCACAAACAAGCACTAAAGCATCTCATTAAAAATATCTTTGGAAGATTGGAAATGTGGAAATAATTTGCACATTAAACTATAAATCCATATTCAATCATTTAATCTATAGAGAAAGAAATACTGACCAGAAAAACAAAAAACAGAGAAGTACATCTCACTATGGACAGCATAAAGAGACAAAATGGTACAGGAAAATAAGTTAGTCTGGAAAACAAATTTCTCTTTTTATATGCTGTTTTATTAACAAAAGCAGTCATGGAAAGTTACTGTTTTTTAAAATTAAGGACCAATTTATTGAGGCAATTTATTCATTTTTCCTGAAAAATTAATAATAAAATAATGACTAATACAAAGTGTTTTTATTTGATTTTTTTAGAGACAAAGAGTAAAACTGAGTTGAAATTAAAAAGGATAAATTTTCAAAAGTCATGTAAATTTAAGAAGATAGCTGAGAAATATACTCTTGGATGGAAGACATAGTATGAGCACTTGATGGAGTGGGGAGAAATTTCTGTAAAACTAACAAAGGGATAAGTTTCTTCTAGAACTTATAGAAGCAAGCTCTTTTTGGCATAGTTACATAGCCTTGAGTTAAGTTGAACATGAGGAATATGTTTCACTTAAAAATATAATAGTGTATCCTTAATCTAATTCTAGGTTGAGAGCTGAGACTTTTATTGTTCAGGCTTAATTTACAACTCCATGACCACTTAAAAAATGGTCTTTTTTTCCCCCATGGGGCAATAAATTCCACCTCTATAAATATAATAGAAATTTTGTAAAGACAAATACACAAAAATGCTGACTTTTTTGATAAGTGACTGATTAAATTCAAAATATCATTCATCTCTGTGTTTTTAAGGCTTGTTTTCCTTGATTGAATTTCTAATTGGCTGGCTCTTTCAATTGAGAGCTGGAGAAAACATTTTTTTTAATAATAACATATTAAAAACTCTTGCATTATTCAATACTATAAGAATTCTTAGTAAACTGCATTCAACTTGGAAATATCACCTATATGGTAAATGAAGTTGTTGCTGGTGTTATTGTTTCAGACTTGAACATTGTCTGGAACTAGCAGAGAAAATTTTTAAGAAATCTGAAGTCAGGAACTGATTTACTGGTATTAGAGCCATAGAGAGGATGACATAGCCACTTTGCCCAAGGTATGCTTGCCTTACTTTTTTATTTATGAGTCACTGGCACTGCTAGAAAACAAACAGCTGCGTCAGTATTTACCTGGATATTAAAGTCACTTTTATTGATGTCTTTGAACTTGATGTATCATCTCATAGGGATACTGCAAACAAAGCCCTAGTAAATATACAATTTATTACCAAGGAACCCATTTAACGAAAATCTTTGCAGTATATACGAAAAGCTACAATAGTCTGTTTGGAAAACATTCAAATTCTATTTCCAATTACTTGTTAGTGTGAAGCTTCCTGGGTTTTGCTCTTTATCTTTCTTTTTTAAAATCTCAATGTGATGATTATTGATCTCTCTTCTACAAAGAGACAGCTATAAATGTGAACAAGCAGTATATATTTGGAATATTATGAATGTGTTTCAAAATGTACCTCCAAAACATACAGTCTCTGTAAAATAAGGTTTATTTGTTTTGTGAGTTAAGCAAACTAAATAAAATGCCATATTTAGGTCACTGACTCAAAATTAGGAGTTATTTTGATCCTTAGTATATCCTCAGAAAAATCTTAGCACACTAAGTGAAAAAGAAATATTTATGCCATTATTAAAACCTCAGAAACTATTTTCTCATGCAGTGTGGACAGTTTAAATTCTTAGCGGTAAAATTAAATGTAGAATATACCTCAATGAAGTCATTAGGAAGAAAGAGAAGGAAGGAAGACTATGAAGTGACAGAGCCCACTGATTTTAGTCCTGACAGTCACTGCACCTGAAGCTACACTGCTGATTAACAACAACAAAATCCAGTAGAAATAATTGTATTTTGGCAAAGGCACGTGAGAGTGTTTTAGTCGCAAAATAGAAGGTGCTTCAGTGCCCAGAATGAAAGTCCACTGTTACTCCTTGAGAAAAAAATAAAAATAAGAAATTGCATTATTTCTTGGGATAAATGGAAATGAAACAGTTGGAAGTACCCTATTCTGGAGACGATACATAAAGATCCATGTGAGGGTTCCAATATTCATCAAACCACTAAGAAATCAGTATGAATGAGAACATCTCAACTGCAGGATCAGGTACATGAACTATCATTATACAATGGTATAGATATTTAAAAAAATACATGAAGATACAATCTACATATAGGCAAAGAGAAAAGTAGTTTTAAAATGCAAACTGAAGTTTCATTGCTATTTTTAAAACTTTAAAGTTTAAAAGTCCCTAGCATATATATTTAGATTTTCTCCATTTACATTGTTTACTTAATTCTATTATTACTAAATTTTATAAATATATAAATGTTCAATCCCTGAAAACAGAGTTAAATAGAGTAATAAAAATATAGGATATTTCACATTATGTAGGTGAACATGCAAAGCCTAATATTAGTAACTAAAATTGTCAGCAGCAGAGTGGAAGGGGGGTTATAGAAGAGAAAATATGTTACTGTTTTTATTGGGTATAGTGATTGATACACATAATATAAATAAATGTCAAACTGAGGAGATACACTTGCAATGATGCAAACTTAATAATAAATGTATTAGGCATCTGTATCTATTTATTTAACAACATCTATCTATGTATTGATAGAGTTTTGTGTGGTGTGTTCTTATGTAGTGGGTTATAAAGAAGTCCTAAATAACATTAAAATGTAGAAGTAGCATGGAAAATATTTTCTTATTATAGTGCATGTAATTAGAAATTTACAACGAAATACACAATTAAAACACTTCTTGTTTACAGAAATTTCAAAGTGTTTTCTAAGCAATTCTGTCGTCTGAAAGGCAATATTAATTAAGGTTTCAGACTTTTAGAACACATTAGAAATAAACACAATACATAGAGGATACAGCTCAAATTAACAAATTTTAATAGTCTTATTGGTAATCAAATAACAATGAAAACAAATAGCCTACAGAACTGAAAAAGTTAGAAAAATAACATGAAGATAATACAAAA